>NW_026999303.1:0-84833 GCF_037126465.1 Ornithodoros turicata
CAAGAAGCACTGGAATTTTTCTGATTAAATGCACACGCTGCAGTTGTTTTCCATGGAGATACACGCATGTTTCCAAGGAGAAACGATGAGGAGGGTGGGGAACAACGCGTTCACGTCACGCGAGAGTGGCTACGAAATGGCTGGGTTACCCCATTTATTTGCAAGAAGCACTGGAATTTTTCTGATTAAATGCACACGCTGCAGTTGTTTTCCATGGAGATACACGCATGTTTCCAAGGAGAAACGATGAGGAGGGTGGGGAACAACGCGTTCACGTCACGCGAGAGTGGCTACGAAATGGCTGGGTTACCCCATTTATTTGCAAGAAGCACTGGAATTTTTCTGATTAAATGCACACGCTGCAGTTGTTCTCCATGGAGATACACGCATGTTTCCAAGGAGAAACGATGAGGAGGGTGGGGAACAACGCGTTCACGTCACGCGAGAGTGGCTACGAAATGGCTGGGTTACCCCATTTATTTGCAAGAAGCACCGGCATTTTTCTGATTAAATGCACACGCTGCAGTTGTTTTCCATGGAGATACACGCATGTTTCCAAGGAGAAACGATGAGGAGGGTGGGGAACAACGCGTTCACGTCACGCGAGAGTGGCTACGAAATGGCTGGGTTACCCCATTCATTTGCAAGAAGCACTGGAATTTTTCTGATTAAATGCACACGCTGCAGTTGTTCTCCATGAGATACACGCATGTTCCCAAGGAGAAACGATGAGGAGGGTGGGGAAGAACGAGTTCACGGACGCGAGAGTGGCTACGAAATGGCTGGGTTACCCCATTTATTTGCAAGAAGCACTGGAATTCTTGTGATGAAATGCACTTCTTCAATTGTTTCTCCATACAGATACACGCATGTTTGTAAGGAGAAACGATGAGGAGGGTGGGGAAGAACGAGTTCACGGACGCGAGAGTGGCTACGAAATGGCTGGGTTACCCCATTTATTTGCAAGAAGCACTGGAATTTTTCTGATTAAATGCACACTCTTCAGTTGTTCTCCATGCAGATACACGCATGTTTCGAAGGAGAAACGATGAGGAGGGTGGGGAAGAACGAGTTCACGGACGCGAGAGTGGCTATGAAATGGCTGGGTTACACCATTTATTTGCAAGAAGCACGGGAATTCTTCTGATTAAATGCACTTCGTCAGTTGTTCTCCATGCAGATACACGCATGTTTCCAAAGAGAAACGATGAGGAGGGTGGGGAACAACGAGTTCACGGACGCGACAGTGGCTACGAAATGGCTGGGTTACCTCATTTATTTGCAAGAAGCACTGGAATTCTTGTGATCAAATCCACTTCTTCAGTTGTTCTCTATGCAGATACACGCATGTTTCCAAGGAGAAACGATGAGGAGGGTGGGGAGCAACGAGTTCACGGACGCGAGAGTGGCTACGAAATGGCTGGGTTACCCCATTTATTTGCAAGAAGCACTGGAATTCTTGTGATTAAATGCACTTCTTCAGTTGTTCTCCATGCAGATATATGCATGTTTCCAAACAGAAACGATGAGGAGGGTGGGGAAGAACGAGTTCAAGGACGCGCGAGTGGCTACGAAATGGCTGGGTTACCCCATTTATTTGCATGCACACCCAGCCGGGCTGATGAGTCCCAAGTAGGACGAAACAGCTGTACTCGGCTGGGAGTGCACGATCAAATTGTAAACATATGCTCAACGTGCAGCCATAGAGCATTAGCTATTTTTCCTTTTTGTATATGTACTTGCTGGCTTGCACTGGGGCCTCCACAGGTGGCGCTGTCACCGTGGAACATTGACGTCTCGCCGAGACGCACTGTTAGTTGCGACCCAAGATCGTGTCACTTCCCTACGCCGGGCTGATGAGTCCCAGGTAGGACGAAACAGCTGTACTCGGCTGGGAGTGCACGATCAAATTGTAAACATATGCTCAACGTGCAGCCATAGAGCATTAGCTATTTTTCCTTTTTGTATATGTACTTGCTGGCTTGCACTGGGGCCTCCACAGGTGGCGCTGTCACCGTGGAACATTGACGTCTCGCCGAGACGCACTGTTAGTTGCGACCCAAGATCGTGTCACTTCCCTACGCCGGGCTGATGAGTCCCAAGTAGGACGAAACAGCTGTACTCGGCTGGGAGTGCACGATCGAATTGTAAACATATGCTCAACGTGCAGCCATAGAGCATTAGCTATTTTTCCTTTTTGTATATGTACTTGCTGGCTTGCACTGCGGCCTCCACAGGTGGCGCTGTCACCGTGGAACATTGACGTCTCGCCGAGACGCACTGTTAGTGCCGACCCAAGATCGTGTCACTTCCCTACGCCGGGCTGATGAGTCCCAAGTAGGACGAAACAGCTGTACTCGGCTTGGAGTGCACGATCAAAGTGTAAACATATGCTCAACGTGCAGCCATAGAGCATTAGCTATTTTTCCTTTTTGTATATGTACTTGCTGGCTTGCACTGCGGCCTCCACAGGTGGCGCTGTCACCGTGGAACATTGACGTCTCGCCGAGACGCACTGTTAGTTGCGACCCGAGATCGTGTCACTTCCCTACGCCGGGCTGATGAGTCCCAAGTAGGACGAAACAGCTGTACTCGGCTGGGAGTGCACGATCAAATTGTAAACATATGCTCAACGTGCAGCCATAGAGCATTAGCTATTTTTCCTTTTTGTATATGTACTTGCTGGCTTGCACTGCGCCCTCCACAGGTGGCGCTGTCACCGTGGAACATTGACGTCTCGCCGAGACGCACTGTTAGTGCCGACCCAAGATCGTGTCACTTCCCTACGCCGGGCTGATGAGTCCCAAGTAGGACGAAACAGCTGTACTCGGCTAGGAGTGCACGATCAAATTGTAAACATATGCTCAACGTGCAGCCATAGAGCATTAGCTATTTTTCCTTTTTGTATATGTACGTGCTGGCTTGCACAGCGCCCTCCACAGGTGGCGCTGTCACCGTGGAACATTGACGTCTCGCCGAGACGCACTGTTAGTGCCGACCCAAGATCGTGTCACTTCCCTACGCCGGGCTGATGAGTCCCAAGTAGGACGAAACAGCTGTACTCGGCTTGGAGTGCACGATCAAATTGTAAACATATGCTCAACGTGCAGCCATAGAGCATTAGCTATTTTTCCTTTTTGTATATGTACTTGCTGGCTTGCACAGCGCCCTCCACAGGTGGCGCTGTCACCGTGGAACATTGACGTCTCGCCGAGACGCACTGTTAGTGCCGACCCAAGATCGTGTCACTTCCCTACGCCGGGCTGATGAGTCCCAAGTAGGACGAAACAGCTGTACTCGGCTTGGAGTGCACGATCAAATTGTAAACATATGCTCAACGTGCAGCCATAGAGCATTAGCTATTTTTCCTTTTTGTATATGTACTTACTGGCTTGCACAGCGCCCTCCACAGGTGGCGCTGTCACCGTGGAACATTGACGTCTCGCCGAGACGCACTGTTAGTGCCGACCCAAGATCGTGTCACTTCCCTACGCCGGGCTGATGAGTCCTAAGTAGGACGAAACAGCTGTACTCGGCTGGGAGTGCACGATCGAATTGTAAACATATGCTCAACGTGCAGCCATAGAGCATTAGCTATTTTTCCTTTTTGTATATGTACTTGCTGGCTTGCACTGCGGCCTCCACAGGTGGCGCTGTCACCGTGGAACATTGACGTCTCGCCGAGACGCACTGTTAGTGCCGACCCAAGATCGTGTCACTTCCCTACGCCGGGCTGATGAGTCCCAAGTAGGACGAAACAGCTGTACTCGGCTCGGAGTGCACGATCAAATTGTAAACATATGCTCAACGTGCAGCCATAAAGCATTAGCTATTTTTCCTTTTTGTATATAAATATATATATATACATGCTGACTCTCGTGTTCGCACATCTCCACTGCCATCATGCTACACTTCAGGTCAGGGTCTTCTGGATGTGGATACTTCATGGAAATAGTTTTGTCAAAGATTGTGGAAACCTTCTTTCCATAACTTTTGTTTCTTTGTGTTGTACATTTTTCAACTTGCATATTTTTGTCCACCAATAACTCTTCCTAATAGAGATCATATGTGAGAATGGCTGGTAGTCTGTTATGTGACGAAAGTAGTAGCTTGCTGTGGGTATAGAAGACGAGTAATCAGAAATGTCTGCAGGTTTGACATTATTTTGGTGATGCTATCCTGCAGGTTGGTTTCCCCTCATGTTAGCGGTTGAGGTACACCTGGGTTAGCGAAACATGAGTATTTTTGCTATATGCATGCTTTCTGCCACCACAGCCCCTCCGTGCAGGTGCTAGGTGGTGCCGGCATTATACTGCTTTTCAAACTCAATATGTGGACTATATTTCGCAGTGCAACACACATACACATGCGAGGAAGCCCAATTGCAGACGGGTAACAGCAACAATAATAATACCAAATATTCAAAAATGCACACGAACCTCTGGACTCCTTGTCATGCTGACACTACATTTTGTGAGAGAGTTGAGCTGCGATCCTGCACATAGATCAAAGGGAGGAAGAGGGGAAGTTGGTGATAGTTCATGTCGCTACAATGCAGCACTGAGACGGGACGAAGTCACTTGGACGAAGTCCTTGTTTCAACCGCCCTTCGTCCCGTCTCAGTGCTGCATTGTAGCGACATATCCTGCACATAGCACAGCTCATGTCTACTCAATGGAGGCCACAGGAGCTGCCAATGGTACGATGCCGCATGCATCAGGCTTTGAGCTGTGCTAAAGGTTGCATAATAGTTCCTTTCACCGCTGTATTTTAAACATGCTCAGGAACAATCATATACAAGTATTCTGTCCACACTAACATTGCAGAATTCGGGAAACGAGTTCTGCGCAACATTCGCATCATCACACTTCGGCTCCGAGAGCACTCGGATATGCTGGACACACTAATTTAGAGCCACCAAGAAACGAAAGACTTGCAGGAAAATGATATCATCCCTGAGCCTTTCATGGACGTTAAAAGCTTCCTGGACTTCCAGGACAGGAAAGTCAGAGAGTAAGAGATGAAGAAAGTGCAGCTGGTACGTACCACTAGAGTTCATCTTTCTCCAGTGTTCGTCTTGGAGTACCAACACAGACCTCAAGTGCTAATCGAATCACATGCTACGTTGACCTCAGTGCTCATCCCAAGAGCTGCAGAGAATGACCTGACAATTTACCTAGCGAGCTTTACCAGACAGGAGTTACATTTAAAGGGAGCATGGAAATGACATTTAACTCGAAACCCTGCTTCATCTGTGAAGCTGTCCACAAGTAGTCACCATGCAAAATATTTTCGCTCTGCGGCATATTGTCACTGTGCAATAAAATATACAAAAGACAGCCGGAAAAAATCAGTCGCGGACGAGACACGAGCCCCGCGTGACGTGAAAACTGCTCATTGCATTTTTTCTTTGTTCTTTCTTCTCGGGTCACGCTCCGTTTATACGTGCTTGAGCTATGTCATTGCACGTCACTGGTCACGCGCCGGAGCCTGTGATAAGTCACGACGTCTTCTGCTTCGCCGATGCACTCTTTGGATGTGGAGAGGGTTTTTGAAAGGTGTGCAGAACGGAGCCTTGTGCGCGCTCATCGTTCTTTCGCAGGAGCTCATTTTATTCGTTGCAGAAGACGTCGCAGCGATAAACAAAAAATATTTTGGGGTCACTTCCATGGTCCTTTAACTACATACAGAACACTCTCGTTAACTCAAAACCTGATAATTTACACTTTTGGTGAATTCAAACAAATCTGGACTTTTTTGCTTGGCCTGCTTTGCTTTCCATATATTGAAAAGCTGGATAACTCAAACTCTACCTTCTCTTAATTCAAAACTTCCTCTTTTTTATCATCATTAAACATATTCCCCCACTCCATTTATTGCCTGACGCCGTAGAGTCGGTGTTAGTATGTGATATGTGCATCATTACTTGAACAGATTATGGTTATTCAGTAGGTATGGTTATTCATTTTTTGCCGCTGATAAAACAAAAAGTGTTTCAATTAAACTTTGTGTAATGAATGTTCAGGGGGTGTACTACCAAATACAATGTGTCTCATATTTTTATCAGGACTGCCTCAGTGTGCAATTGATGGATGAATATGTCGTAAAAACCAATATTTCCAAAATTCATGTTTTTTTTTGCATACCCTTCCAAATCTGTGCACTTCCAAATATTTTTTACATGTTCTATGCCTCATACAGAGCAGCGCTAAATAGTCTACAAAGCTATGAAGAAAATGCAGGGTTCCTTAAAAAAAAAGTTCCTGAAATTTTGCAGTTTCTCGTAGCATTCTGACTTTGCATGCCTAGGTCACATGAGCCTGTTCTCTGTACGGGGTTCACAGTTTACAGAATACTTCTGAGTTTCGTGGGAGCTTCAGAAAAAAAATTATGCGTAAAAAGGGGTCTGTGGTATTTAGCGGAAATTTAGAGCGCTGTAAACTTGAGACTGTAAATAATTGGAGTTCAGAGTTCCTGGACGATCTTACGTAATAAAGAGCGCGCACAATTTTTTAATGAATATGTATCAGAGCGGGTTGAGCGATGCCACTCCCCAGCCACTCCCACTCCCCAACTGCCACTCCCCAACCTCCCCGGGACATTTGGCGGTGAGTGAACAAACTAACAGTGCAAAATTAACATGGTGTTTGATGTGACCTTGTTTTGGGCATTATTGTGGCATTCTAGTGCTTATCAGCTTTGCTTGGTAGAAAATGTGTCTCAGTAGCCATGCGATGTGCATATAATCTCCATAAATATGCCAGTGATGTATGTGAAATGTCTCTGGCCTGCAGGAGAAGTGCGTGATGCAGCTGGGAGGCACGAACTGCGGAGATAAAGCTCGACGTATCCTGTACAAGCTTATTACGGACAGTGTTGCTCAACAATTCAACTGGACGGGAGCAGGCGGCAAGCAGAAATTCAGTTCCCTCGAGTGCAGCAGTATCATACGTAGTGAGTACATTCTGCGGTTTCATAGGGTTCATTTAAAGGGGCAGTCTAAAGGTATGGAGCTTTGTTTCTGTTTCGGTCAGTATGCAATGGCGTGCGCCCGAAAACCGTTTCCCCTAAACGAGTGCAACCATAGCGCACTTGCGATGCATACAATAGCCCCCCGAATCTCCCCGTGCACTAAACACCCTCCTTCATCTACACAATATACATGTGAGCGCCAGGACGCACCTTACAACGTTACTTGAGGGGAGGAGGCACTTCTTGTTGCATCGGGGTTCACATGATTAAGGTGACGTTGGTCACAATCGGTCAGTAGCACTGCTCAGGCCAGAGTGTCTGCTCCCGCTTCTGCGATGCTAGAAGTTCTTCAGCTACGTGATGTCCGAAATGAAGGGTTCGAAGGCTGCCAATGATTTAGGCTTTTCGGGACCTCTGACACCATGGGAAGAATCAGTAGTGCAGTACGAATATGTGTGTCGTACAGTGACACCACAGTTCTTCCTGACAGTGTGCTGTAGTCGCTGCACAAGAAAGGTCTTCGGTGACGCCAGTGAGAAGAGACGACTGGTGTGTACATCGACATACTGTACAACCCTATTATTTCAGGCCCTAAAATTTCGTGAATTGGGCACAGTCAATACATTCGCGACCACTAACATTTGCGAATGCCTCTGAATGCTCCAGATTGGAGGTTATGCTCCATCCGTGTTGAAAACACCGGTCATAAACCTCCATTTGTTGGAAGCATGTTCAAGCGCTGGGGAATAAAGCACTGTTCTCGAATTCCAAATCGCCCGGAACATATTGCTTTTTCCTACCTAAAAGATTTTACGCGTCACGGCAGCGAAACATGGCACGGTTATCTAAAAAGTGAAGGCATGCGCTAAGAGTGGGAACAAGAATCTACAATATTTGTATACCCTTACAATATTTTTTTTTTGGCAAAGTGTTCTTCAGTAATTATTTGAGTGGCCTGAATATTGCAAAGTGCTTGCAGTTCAGTGGATATATTCATTTTTGCAGGTGCTGTCAGCAAGACTTCTGATGTTGGTACCGTGGCAGAGACTCAAAAGGCAATACAGACTTGGTTGCGGCATGCACGTGAAAGAGCCGACAAGAAGGCTGGCAAATCCTCTACTCCGTAGCACCATTCTAATCCTCAAAACATGGAGGATAGTGAACAGTAATCACTGTTGAAATTATTGTCAACAACGGTATATGGCCCTATTCGCAAAAACTGACAACATGGATCTCGACTCATACACTGTTAGTATAGTGTAGTGTTATACAACAAGCAACGGCTTAGCTTCATTCATGCCCAATCTGATGCTGCACCTACTGTACTTTCATTATGCAACTTGTGAACCAGCTTTCTCCCTCTAATTTCGTCCAATGACAACTTTGATCCTGTTAAGTCAATGAAAGCTGTCACTGGGTCAAATAATAGAGGAACAAAGCAAGGGTACAAGTTGGCATAATGAATGTGCAAAAGGTGCAATACCAGACTATGCCTGAACGAAGCTGAGCCGTCAGTTGTTGCGCAAGTCGTCACCTGACCCACAGCTAGTGTATGTCTGAGTTTGTATATCACATGCATGCATGGTCTGTGTTACCACTTGCATCGCATGCACACCGTAACAATTCCTCCTGTGTAGTGTCTTCCCTTCCTGGTACAGTTTTTTTTATTGTCACTCATTTGTATATTGCCAAAAACAGATTTCACTGTTTGTGCCATTCGGAAACTCTTTTGGCAGGTACGCAACCCGTAGAACATGGAGCTCTGTTGTAGACCAGTGATTTCTACCTCCTTGTGTTGGTGCTTTACTTTTTCAAATGTGTGTGTGCATATGTATCTTTTTTTTTCCTGAAGCATTGTGAGAGCCGCTATATATCTCTCCCTTTAAAGAAATACAGTGCTTGCCAAAATCTGGTTTCACTGTTTGTGCTATTAGGAAACTCTTGGCAGGTACGCAACCTGTAGAACATGGAGCTCTCTGTTGTAGACCAATGATTCCTACCTCCTTGTGCTGGTGCTTTAGTATTTCAAATGTGTGTGTGCATATGTTCCTTTTTTCCCCTCAAGCATTGTGAGAGCCGCTATATCTCTCTCGCTTTAAAGAAATACAGTGCTTGCCAAAAACAGGTTTCACTGGTTGTGCCATTAGGAAGCTCTTTTGGCAGGTACGCAACCCGTAGAACATGGAGCTATCTGTTGTAGACCAATGATTCCTACCTCCTTGTGCAGGTGCTTTACTTTTTCAAATGTGTGTGCGCATATGTATCTTTTTTTTTTTCCTCAAGCATTGTGAGAGCCGCTATATGTCTCTCGCTTTAAAGAAATACAGTGCTTGCCAAAAACAGGTTTCACTGTTTGTACCATTAGGAAACTCTTGGCAGGTACGCAACCTGTAGAACATGGAGCTCTCTGTTGTAGACCAATGATTCCTACCTCCTTGTGCTGGTGCTTTACTTTTTCAAATGTGTGTGCGCATATGTATCTTTTTTTTTTTCCTCAAGCATTGTGAGAGCCGCTATATGTCTCTCGCTTTAAAGAAATACAGTGCTTGCCAAAAACAGGTTTCACTGGTTGTGCCATTAGGAAGCTCTTTTGGCAGGTACGCAACCCGTAGAACATGGAGCTCTCTGTTGTAGACCAATGATTCCTACCTCCTTGTGCAGGTGCTTTACTTTTTCAAATGTGTGTGCGCATATGTATCTTTTTTTTTCCTCAAGCATTGTGAGAGCCGCTATATGTCTCTCGCTTTAAGGAAATACAGTGCTTGCCAAAAACAGGTTTCACTGGTTGTGCCATTAGGAAGCTCTTTTGGCAGGTACGCAACCTGTAGAACATGGAGCTCTCTGTTGTAGACCAATGATTCCTACCTCCTTGTGCAGGTGCTTTACTTTTTCAAATGTGTGTGCGCATATGTATCTTTTTTTTTCCTCAAGCATTGTGAGAGCCGCTATATGTCTCTCGCTTTAAAGAAATACAGTGCTTGCCAAAAACAGGTTTCACTGGTTGTGCCATTAGGAAGCTCTTTTGGCAGGTACGCAACCCGTAGAACATGGAGCTCTCTGTTGTAGACCAATGATTCCTACCTCCTTGTGCAGGTGCTTTACTTTTTCAAATGTGTGTGCGCATATGTATCTTTTTTTTTCCTCAAGCATTGTGAGAGCCGCTATATGTCTCTCGCTTTAAAGAAATACAGTGCTTGCCAAAATCTGGTTTCACTGTTTGTGCCATTAGGAAACTCTTCGCAGGTACGCAACCTGTAGAACATGGAGCTCTCTGTTGTAGACCAGTGATTTCTACCTCCTTGTGTTGGTGCTTTACTTTTTCAAATGTGTGTGTGCATATGTATCTTTTTTTTTCCTGAAGCATTGTGAGAGCCGCTATATATCTCTCCCTTTAAAGAAATACAGTGCTTGCCAAAATCTGGTTTCACTGTTTGTGCTATTAGGAAACTCTTGGCAGGTACGCAACCTGTAGAACATGGAGCTCTCTGTTGTAGACCAATGATTCCTACCTCCTTGTGCTGGTGCTTTAGTATTTCAAATGTGTGTGTGCATATGTTCCTTTTTTCCCCTCAAGCATTGTGAGAGCCGCTATATATCTCTCGCTTTAAAGAAATACAGTGCTTGCCAAAAACAGGTTTCACTGGTTGTGCCATTAGGAAGCTCTTTTGGCAGGTACGCAACCCGTAGAACATGGAGCTCTCTGTTGTAGACCAATGATTCCTACCTCCTTGTGCAGGTGCTTTACTTTTTCAAATGTGTGTGCGCATATGTATCTTTTTTTTTTCCTCAAGCATTGTGAGAGCCGCTATATGTCTCTCGCTTTAAAGAAATACAGTGCTTGCCAAAAACAGGTTTCACTGTTTGTACCATTAGGAAACTCTTGGCAGGTACGCAACCTGTAGAACATGGAGCTCTCTGTTGTAGACCAATGATTCCTACCTCCTTGTGCTGGTGCTTTACTTTTTGAAATGTGTGTGTGTATATGTATCTTTTTTTTCCTCAAGCATTCTGAGAGCCGCTATATATCTCTCGCTTAAAAGAAATACAGTGCTTGCCAAAATCTGGTTTCACTGTTTGTGCCATTAGGAAACTCTTCGCAGGTACGCAACCTGTAGAACATGAGCTCTCTGTTGTAGACCAATGATTCCTACCTCCTTGTGCTGGTGCTTTACTTTTACTTACTTTTACATTTCGACGTAAACCCTCAACTCAATACAACTCAAAAGCAAACCCTTCTCCAGATGCTCAACGATTTCAGTGACTGCTTCGCTGAATCGTCGAAAGTAAGACAAACGCCCATTGCGAAGCACCGCATCATCGTCGACGAAAAGGCCCGTCCAATTCACCGCATGCCGTACAGGGTCTCCTGCAAAGAGCGAGAAACGATCCGAACGCAAGTAGAAGAGATGCTAAGAGATGACATTATCCAGCCGTCGACCAGTCCGTGGGCATCGCCGGTGGTACTAGTGAAGAAGAAGGACGGAACACTCAGGTTCTGCGTCGACTACCGGAAACTCAATGAGATAACGAAGAAGGACGTCTACCCGTTACCGCGCATCGACGACACGCTCGATCGCCTCCAAAACGCAATTTTTTTTCTCTTACATGGACCTCAAGACGGGGTACTGGCAAATTGAAGTCGACGAACGGGACCGTGAGAAGACTGCCTTCGTCACTCCGGATGGACTTTACGAATTCAAGGTTATGCCTTTCGGCCTTTGCACAGCACCAGCGACGTTCCAGCGTGTTATCGATACAGTTCTCGCCGGGTTGAAGTGGCAAACCTGCCTGGTGTACCTCGACGATGTTGTCGTCTTCGCAAGAACATTCGAAGAACATGTTGAACGGCTAAAGCAAGTCCTCGAGGCTATCAGAACTGCAGGGCTGACGTTGAAGCCTCAGAAGTGTCGATTCGGCTACGAGGAACTCAGATTTCTCGGCCATCTCGTGAGCAGCGACGGCGTACGCCCCGACCCCGAGAAAACGGCGGTCATCGCAAATTACCGTGTTCCTTCTAACGTGAAAGACGTTCGAAACTTTCTTGGCCTTTGCGCCTACTACCGACGGTTCATTCCGAACTTTTCAAGAATTGCGTCACCCCGGAGTGCCCTCACGAAGGACGGATCCACGTTGATCTGGAGTGAAGCCCAGCAACAGGCGTTTGATGAATTGAAGACGCGTCTACAGACCGCACCCGTGCTTGCCCACTTCGATCAAAACGCCGAAACAGAAATACACACCGACGTAAGCAACGATGGTCTAGGAGCCGTGCTCGTTCAACTTCACGACGGCGTCGAACGTGTCATCGCTTACGCAAGCAGAACGCTAACCAAGGCAGAGAAGAACTATTCGACGACCGAAAAAGAGTGCCTTGCACTCATATGGGCCATCACAAAGTTGCGCCCCTACCTGTACGGACCACCATTTTCTGTGCTGGCTGGCTGGCTTAAGGGACCCCTCAGGACGCCTAGCGAGATGGAGCCTCCGATTACAGGAGTATGACGTAACCGTCACTTACAAGTCAGGAAGAAAACACAACGACGCCGACTGCCTGTCCCGAGCACCACTCCAGCGACAGGACAACAGCCTCGAGGACGACGACGACTTCCTCGGTCTAATGAGCGCGACTACCATGTCTACCAAGCAGTATAACGACCCCGAATTGAAGACACTCGTCGACTATCTGCAGGGCCGCGCCGACAATGTTCCTCCCATCTTCAGAAGATCACTCCCAAGTTTTTCCCTACGTAATGGTGTCCTCTACAAAGAAACCCACGCACCACAAGGCGCTACGTGGCTTATCGTTGTGCCTGGGGACATGCGCACCGAGATTCTTGAATCCTGCCACGACGAACCGTCATCAGGTCATTTGGGATACAGCCGGACACTGTCCCGTATAAGGGAAAAGTACTACTGGCCAAGACCGTACACCACTACGTAAGGACGTGCCGGGAATGCCAACGACGAAAAACGCCGCCGGTACGACCTTCTGGGTACCTTCAGCCAATCGCACCGCCGTCGGCGCCGTTCGAGCAGATTCGGGCCCTTCCCACGTTCGTCTTCCGGAAACCGTTGGATAATCGTCGCCACCGACTACCTGACACGCTATGCTGAGACTAAGGCACTTCCACAGGGCACAGCAACAGAAGTGGCGACGTTCTTCATCGAGAACATCGCACTACGGCACGGAGCTCCGACCGCCTTAATACCGATAGGGGAACGGCATTTACAAGCAGGCTAACACAACAAATCCTTCGACTCAGCCACACCGCTCACCGGAGGACAACGGCGTACCATCCGCAGACGAACGGGCTCACCGAACGCCTAAACAAACCTTGCCGACATGATTTCGATGTACGTCGACGTCGAGCACAAGACATGGGACGAAATACTGCCTTACGTCACGTTCGCCTATAATACGGCTGTCCAGGAAACAACGGGATTCACACCGTTCCGCCTTGCACACGGCCATGACGCATCGACTATGCTAGACGCTATGCTGCCCCACGAACCCAGTGATGTGGAAAACGACGCTCTGGACTTCACACAGCGAGCAGAAGAAGCCCGCCAGCTGGCCTGACTACGCATTGGTCAACAACAACGCGTCGATGAAAGCAGATACAATTTGCGCCGACGAGACGTATGTAGAACTAGCGGGACACAACAAGAGTCCGTGCTGAGCGGCTGCCAGGAATCAACTGGGGCGCGCTCATTTATTCTTCGTCCTTCCTTTCTAGCCTGGCCACCAAGGGCGCTACAGGGCTCCCCCCCAGACCGTACTTAAAAGGAACGGTCGACGTATCTAAAGCCCAAGTGACACGTTTGGTTGGTGTGCCCTGATGTGGAGTGGAGCTGTCGAGGGTAAGGCAAGTGGACGACGGGAGGCAGGATGTTCCCCACCCTCCTCAGGGGGGGGGGGGGATGTTCCCCACCCTGTAGGCGGGCTTGACTCGATCGAGGGAGACGGTGTCCGACTTGCCGTTGATCTCGATACGCACAGTCTTGGGTGTCCTGGATAGGACGGGATAGGGACAGGAGTAAGACGGCGTCAGCGAGGGCTTCGCACGGTCGTTTCTGACGAAAACATGCGTCGCCGTGCTTAGGTCCTGGCTAACGAGGACTGTGCTGCGTGTGGGCATGCGAGGTGGGACGGGAGTGACGTGTCGGAATAACTCCTTTAGGTCCCGAACGTAGTCACTGGGGGATGGGTGCGGTTGATCGGCGCTTGGGGTGAGGAAGTCTCCAGGATGCGTAGAGGGGAACCATAGACGAGCTCGGCTGGTGCGCACGGGAGGTCCTGCTTGACAGCGACGCGCATGCCGAGCAACGCAAAAGGAAGATGTTGGGCCCAGCGTAATCGGGAGGGTTGCGCAGTGAGGGCTACATTCAACTGGCGGTGCAGGCGCTCAACCAAACCATTCGCCGCTGGGTGGTAGGCGGTTGTCTGGATATGGTGCGCTCCGAGGAGGCTGGTGAGGGCTGATAAGAGGGCACAACGGAACTGTGGACTCCGGTCCGTTGTGACAGTGGATGGACAGCCGAACCGTGCTACCCATGTGGTGACGAAAGCTTCGGCGACGGTTTGGGCTGAGATATCTGCTAAGGGAACAGCCTCAGGCCACCTTCTATACCGATCCACACAAGTCAGGATGTACTTGTAACCGTCGGATGTGGGTAGTGGGCCGACTATATCGACATGGACGTGGTCGAATCGGGCTCGCGGCGGAAGGAAGGTGTGCAGCTGGGTTTTCGTATGCCGCCAAACTTTCGAGCGCTGGCAGGAGACGGAAGTTCTCACCCATCGCTGTACGTCTTTATGGATGCCTGGCCAAACGTATCGTGCCGTGAGAAGCTTCTGAGAAGCGCGGACACCAGGGTGGGCCAGATTATGGGCAGCGTCGAACATCTTCCTGCGGAGTGCGACAGGAATAAATGGACGGTTTGTGCCTGTGGTTGTGTCACAAAGCACAGACATCGTCGTCGACGGTATGGGGACACACTGTAAAACCTTTACTGCTCCGACTTGCACAACAATTAAAACAACACTACAGTGGACGTTTCGCCGCCTATCCAGGCAGCATCCTCAGTACAAATGGGCAAACCAAGGGCCCGAGACGACCTTGTCCCGATGTGACGCGCTGTCGTCTAATGAGTATGTACGGTTACAGGAGTTAACTAACATAGCTACCTCTCTGCGGAAACGGGGCTATCCAGGTACTTTCCTTAGCAACACAAGACGACGTGTCAAAGATAGGGTAACTAGGACCGACAATGTCAAATCTGTGGTGTGCATCCCTTTTGTTCAAAGTGTGTCGTATGCGATTCGTAGGGCTTTACGCCCACTAGGTGTAAGAACGGTTTTCAAACCGATATGTACTTTGGCCGCCACTTTTGGAAAACCTAAAGATCGCACCGCACCGCATGAACAAAGCGGTGTTGTGTACAAAATCCAATGCGGGGGTTGTGATAGGATCTACATCGGTGAGACAGGCAGGAAACGAATAACACGTTTGAAAGAGCATAAAAGTGATATGGCCAATGCTACGAATGCCACGCGATTGAAAACCGAGTTGGTTGATCACTGTTGGGCCACTGAACATGTATTTGATTTTGATAACGCGGAAACCTTGGCACGGGAGATAAGATGGGGCCCGCGGAAGTTGTTGGAATCGTGGTTTATCAGACATGCGGAGTCAGCGTGCAACAAAAACCGTGGCCCTCTGCCGGATGTGTACGCCGCCCTCTTTGATAAGTGAGTGATGTGCCCCTTGGTTTGCCCATTTGTACTGAGGATGCTGCCTGGATAGGCGGCGAAACGTCTACTGTAGTGTTGTTTTAATTGTTGTGCAAGTCGGAGCAGTAAAGGTTTTACAGTATGTCTTCATCACCCGGCTTTTGGAGTATTTTCTCAGGTATGGGGACAAGACGAAGAGTAAGGGATGTCTGAGGGGCAGCTTGGAGCTCGCGGACCTCGAAATCATCCAGTTGGGCTGCGGCGATGTCCTCAAGGCTTATCGGGCAAGGCGCGGTGATGTTATCGATTCTAGATAAAGCATCCGCGGCGCTCTTATCGACACCATGGACATCGGTCATCGGATATCGGTTGTGAACTCCGAAATGTAGGCGAGGTGCCGACTTTCTCGTGGCAGATAGTCATTTCGGTTGTTCCGGAACACAAATCCAAGGGGCTTGTGGTCCGTTAAGATGTGAAAGGTCCGGCCCTCGAGGAAGTGACGGAAGTGGTGGACTGCTGCATATATTGCGAGGAGCTCCCGGCCGAAAACGCTGTATCTGGTCTGGGCATTGTTAAGCCGTTGGGAGGAGTACGTCACTGGGTGCCATATGTCGGATGTACACTGCTGTAGCACAGCGCCGAGAGCGGATCTTGAAGCGTCGACCATGAGCTGGGTGGGCGCATCGTGTTGCGGATGAACGAGCAGAGCGGCATCCGCGAGCGCCTGCTTGACAGTTGCAAAAGCAGCGTCCGCAGTCTCCGACCAGGGAATGGCTGCCGATGGCTTTACTTTTGCTCTGAGAATGTCGGTGAGAGGCCGAAGGATGTCTGCGCAATTGGCGATAAAACGGCGGTGGAAATTGATAAGGCCGAGGAAACGGCGGAGCTGCCGAACAGTAGTGGGTCTGGGAAAGTATGCGACGGCTTTGACCTTGTGGTCCAGAGGGTGGATACCTGCGGCGGAGATGTGATGGCCGAGAAATTCGAGTTCCGACACTCCGAATGTGCACTTTTGTGCATTGACAACAAGGCCATTTTCTTGGAGTCGACTGAATAGGTTCGTGCTCCTCGGGGGATGAGCTGAAGACAAGGAGGTCGCCAATGTAGGCTACCACAAAGTCCAGTCCGCGGGTTACTTCGTTGATGAAATGCTGGAAAGTTTGAGCAGAGTTCCGCAGGCCAAATGGCATTTGGACGTACTCAAACAATCCAAAGGGAGTTGTGATGGCAGTCTTCGGGATATGCTCAGCCTCCATCGGGATCTGATGGTAGGCTTTAACTAAGTCCACCTTGGAAAACATAGTAGCTCCCGCTAATAGCTCAGAAAAATCATGAATGTGTGGCAGAGGATATCGATCGGGGATTGTGCTCGCATTCAGGGCTCTGTAGTCCCCACATGGCCTCCAGTCATTGGCCTCCTTCTTGGAAACCATATGTAGTGGCGAAGCCCAATTACTGGCGGACGGTCGTATAATCCCCAGTGCCAGCATGTGCTCAAAATCACGACGAGCTATGGCCAGGCGTTCGCCGGAAAGACGTCGGAAGCGTGCCGTGACCGGTGGACCTGCTGTCTCGACGCGGTGCGTGACATTATGTTTCACTGGTGCGGAAAGGTCGCATGGCTTCATGAGTTCCGGGAATGACGCCAAGATCTTCTCGTAGCGTGAAGTTGGTATAAATGTGCAAATACCAGCAGACTGTGCTCTAGAGACGGAAGCAACAGTAACGAGGTTCGTGATATTGTCCCGCAGGCGGCGCTGCCTTATGCTGACGTCGAGATTGGGGAAATGTAAGAAATCTGCCCCAAGAATCGGGCGCTCCACGTCGGCAACCACGAAAAGCCACCTGAACGTCCTGCGTAAGCCGATATCGAGAGTGAGGGAACGTAGACCGTATGGTGGACCTGTTCGCAGCTTGCAGTCCTGGCGTGAGACCCGGACGAACTTTCTTGTCGGAAGGCTTTGCGGGTATAACGCTGACTTGTGCGCCAGTGTCCACAAGGAAACGGTGGTTTCCTATTCGATCCCTGACATACAGAAGGCGGGCAGGTCGGGGGCCTTGGTCGGTTACCGCCATTACTGACCGGCCGTAGAGTTTTTCTACCAACTGCATGGGGCTTGGTAACGCGTGGAACGGTGTTTGAAGCGTCGGTGACACCAGCAATACTGGGGGCTCTGGGTACGCTGCTGCGACGCTGCGCGGGGGCGTCGGCGACTGCTCGATCGGGGCCTGCGAGTTTGGCCGTGGAGACTTGCTTGCAGATCAGCCAGTTGCGTCGACATTTTTTCCATCTCTCCCGCCGAAGGGGCGATGGTACCTTCCAGTTCGCTAGTCGCTGGAGGCGGCGCGGCGGTAGGGGAACGCACTGTTGCCACGCCGGCTGAAGCATAGTCTGTGATGCGGTCAGCGAGGTCGGCCAAACGGTCTAAGGCAACATCGTCGTTCCCAGCCAAGATGAGTCGTACATCTTGCGGAAGTCGGTTGAGGAACAGCTCGCGGAGGATCGCGGAGTGGTCGTCTGATCGATCTCCCAGGAGCTGTCTCATACGATGCAGGAGCTGCGACGGACGGAGGTCACCAAGCTCCTCAGTCGTAAGGAGCTGCTGTATCATCGCTCGCTCCGAAACTGTCGTGCGCGAGACGATAGCAGATTTCAACGTATCATACGCGTTGTCAGGCCGTATCGACGAAAGAACGTCATCAATGTCGTCGATGAGCTCCGGGGGGATAAGCGGCAGCACTTCACAGTACTTCGTCATCTGGTTCTGGATGCGACGGGCCTGGAAGAGCGCTTCGACTTGTCGAAACCAGGTCTTTGGATTCTTGATCCAAAACGACGGGAGTCATAGGGTCGTAGTCGTGGAAATTGTCGGAGCTGGAGTGGACGATGTCGTGCCGGAACCTCCATCGCGAGGGCTAACTCCGTCTCCGTGAGCGGTCTGGGGGGTCTGAGGTTCGCTCATGAGGTGCGCTGAGTTCGGGTCACCAAATTTGTAGAACTAGCGGGACAGAACAAGAGTCCGTGCTGAGCGGCTGCAAGGAATCAACTGGGGCGCGCTCATTTATTCTTCGTCCTTCCTGTCTAGCCTGGCCACCAAGGGCGCTACAACGTACGCTTCAGTCCAGGCGACCTGGTATGGGTTTGGACGCCGATTCGACGACGAGGCCTGAGCGAGAAGCTACTGAAGCGGTACTTCGGTCCCTACAAAGTACTTCGACGCATTGGAGACCTGGATTACGAAGTGGTACCTGAGGGCAGCGTTCCCTCTCGACGACCCCCGAGGACTGAAATAGTTCACGTTGTGCGACTCAAGCCGTACTACAGCAGGTAGCGCTGAAGACTGGCTGGAAGGAAACAACATGAAAAAAAAAGAAGGAGAAGAAACGGCATTGAGACGATGCCCCGTCTACAGAGGGGGCAATGCCACGAATCATCATCGCGAAACTTCCAGGGCAGGCACGAAACGGTACATCTCATCCCGGCGCATGCTGAAGAAGAAGCAAAAAGCTTCCAGACACATCGCCTGCTCTCTGGCAAACGCACGTACTGTTTCTAGACTTTTCGGCGGGACGCTTAAATGCTTGTGCGCTCCAAGCTGGAGCATTCATTCTTTGGACTCAGTTGTGTTCAGAGAGCTATCACTCTTGTGTTTTGCTACCAAGTAGTCTAATAAACCGTTCGCTGTTTATTCGACGACTCGCCGACCCATTTCGCTTAGTGACAGTATTCATTCTACAAAACCCATGGCGCCAGTGGGAACAGTCGACGACATACAACAAAACAATCTCGCAACTCGATCGCATAAATGCACTAACGATGTGACATCATGTGTACGATCGACTAATCATATGTTCCTTTTCGTGTCCAAGTTCCTCAACGTAGGACTGTGAGCATCGTGTTGCGTGAGTTGTTGCGTACTCTGATGGCAGAGTAATTTTTCAGCGAAATGTTGTGTGATGTCACAGTTTACACTTTAATTGTGCACAAACTACAAAATGCTCGCCTCATTTTGTGAAATAAAGCCTTGTGTGAGACCTATAAGAAATACGGCCTCCTGCTTACATTTCTTCCTTGTCCTCAAGTATGCAAGGCCACTGGGAACTGGCCCAAGGCCACTTAAAACTGAAGCTGAAAAGAATTAGGACAGCGTTCCTCTTTCCCCAAATGGGAAACTTTCCACTTTTTCCCCTTTCGAAGGACCAGCTTTTCTATCTGGAGACATCACTCTGTTCTCGCACGCTTCGCTCCTTAAGTTCTGACTTAGCTAGAATGCCGCGCTGGAACCAGAGATTACTTCTTCTTAAGCGAAGGCGGATTTTGCTGAGAATAAGCTCAGCTTTATTGGCCCTCCAACGTCGCGGGAAGCGTAAACACTCAAACAGGCGATCGCAATAGGTAAGTGTCCTCTGGCGAGCGAGAGAGACTGAGGGGGACTTCCTACACACTGGTAAGTAAGATAACACTCCCTTCAAACCTACTATTAAACAGTATGCAGTGCTGAATGTAGTGCTATTGGTGTCACATCTGCAGATGTCAAAGATGAGACTCCACGATACTGCTGCGTCCAGGAGGTATGTGCGCATGTCTCCTGAACAATTCGACTATCTGCTGAGCCTCGTCAAGCACAGACTGGAGAAGCACCCCCCGGGCCGTCGAGCTTTGGAACCTGCACACAGACTGGCCATCACACTGAGGCAAGTTTGTGTCCCACACTGTGAAGAAGAGGCAATTTTTCTTCCTGCATGTATAGATGTGGTGATGATCCATTGGTAAGGTGCTAGTTTAACCCGTCAGGAAGGATGTCTTTCTTTACAAATATTGATTATTATATATTTTTTTGCATCTGTGGACATTTATTTGGGATGCTGACATAATCAGCATTGTGGACTCATGCAGGTACCTGGCGTCCGGCAGTTACCTCAGCAGTGTTGCATACAGCTTCCGGATTGGCTTCACAACAATCAAAAGGATTGTGTATGAGATATGCACGGCGCTGTGGTAAGGGCTGATGCCAATCTACCTTCCCGTGAGTGTCAAGCGATAAATGGGGTGTAGTAGAGTAGAGTGTGGTGGGATGGTGAATACATGTTACACTAAGTGCGACCTGGGCCGGTGCTATGGGTGTGCGGGGCCTGAGGGAAAGGCACATCGCAGGGCCTGTTTCACACGAGTAAGTGCATACTAGATATTTAAAAAAAATGTAATTCTTGGTTGAGGGCTTCGAGTGCGGGACCTATGGCGGTCGCCTTACTCCCTCCCCTATCGCTGGCCCTGAGTACGACACATTTGTTGTTGCATACATCCAGGTGAACACATACCAATTTGATGCTTTTAAAATTTTTGAATACATGTACCATCTACAGCAGTACTGAAACATTCTTATTACCCATTTCACTGCTTTGTTTTACCTTTTTTCAAAATAACTTTGCGACAGTGCATACAGAGCATCCAGTACCTCATTCAGAAAAACTAAGAAACTTGGTAGCAGTTGCCTCAGACAGTCATTTTTGGAATTGTTGCACGCATGTTGCACTACCATTGCCTATAACTACATAGTGCAGCGCTACCAGTGTGTAGGGCATTCATTCGTTCAAGGCCTATGTTAGTTGCATGCTTTGTATTTTTTCATTGTGCAACCAAATACCGAAAGGAGTTCCAGCACTTTCTGCTGCCATGTCCTCGTCTTTTTGTAGGAATGACAATTTACAAACCGGTAGCTAATTGTTGCTACTTCACAGAACCCGTTACCAGATGTGTGGGCCCAGTCAGCAAGGCAGTTCGAGGAAAGATGGTCCTTCCCAAACTGCATTGGTGCTGTGGACGGAAAACATACCATCATTGAAGCCCCACACCGTGCAGGGTCCATGTTTTACAACTACAAGGTGGTGTGACATTATGAGATTTGCCATCGTTGAGTCAGTTGCCATCGTCCTGATGGCCGTAGCCGATGCGAACTACAAGTTTTTGTATGCGGACATCGGGGCATATGGGTCCCAGTCTGACGGCGGGGTTTTTAAATCCTGCTCGTTGTGCAAAGACCTTGAAGCTGGTTGCCTCGGACTCCCAGCAGCAAGGAGGCCCCCTACGTTTTTGTGGGAGCGAGACCTTTCAGCTGCGCCCTGATTTCTTGCGGCCCTTTCCAGGTGCCGACCTCAATGGCATCAAGCGTGTGTACAACATACGGCTGTCACATGCTAGGTACGGTATGGTTTTGTCCGGCATGCATTATGCTCGAGCTATGTAGATAACTCCGGAAAGTGTCAAGCAGATGCAGTCCCCACAATCTTGCACTAGGTAGCCTTCGATGTCAGACACCGTGCATTGTGCTAACATATATATTTATTTATTTATTATTTGTTTTAGCCTACATAACGGGTTGGAACCCGGAACAAAAACCCACTGCATGTGGGTTGATGAGGTCACCCATATCATTGTTTTATTGTAACATGTAACATGCAAAATATTTAGAGCAACATGTCCTCATCTGAGCACAATCAGTAAAAAATTATTCTGTCAATAAATGCCAAGACTAATCCATATGTGTAGGAAAGTATTAGCTTTGCAGATCTTCATGTAGATTTTGTTTGTTTGTTTGTTTGTTTGTTTATTTTTCCAAGAAGAAGTACCATAGGCAGATAATATGCAGGATGTGGTCTCATAATTTAGAAAGTTTAGATAGTTTAGATAGACTATTTTTGCATTACATTTATATTGATACACATTCCAGACGGTGTGTAAAGAATGCCTTTGGCATCCTCGCATCACGGTGGCGTACATTCAGGCGACCCATCCATGTGAAAGTGGAAAACGTGGACCTTCTGGTGCAAGCCTGTGTTGTTCTGCACAACTTTCTCAGGGTTCAGGAGGAGACAGCACCAGGCAGGGAAGCGTACTGTCCACCAGGTAAGGCAGCATCGGTACATAGACTCATGTGTTTATGAGTATTTTTCAATATATTGGGACGTAAAATTAGGTTTTGTTTCAGGAACTATAAAACAGGGTGATATTGCATGTAACAAACAAACAAACAAACAAAAGGAAAAGACGTGTTGTCCGTTTTGGGTGAACACAGCAAAGTCAGCAATTATGATGTGTGCAAAATATCTAGCATGTTGCAGAACCTGTGTGACTGAATTTTATTCCAGGAATCCCATTTTCTTTCTTTTTTTTTTGAGGCATGGGGCTGTACTCAGGGTGATGATAACGTAAGTCAGAGATAAAAATGGATTTTACCATGTGCGGTCCTAAAACATGAGGCCCTGTTAATAAATTATGCAGTGACACATTTCGGATTAGGAATGGAAAAAGAAAATGCATGTGTATTGTTGGATTCTGCACAAGCTTTTATTTGCCTGTGTACTTTGATAGATATCAAAACATGGGGTTTACAGTTCCAGAACCAAAAACATATTTCAGTTATATAGAATGCTTAACATCGAAGAGATCACTGGCATAGTTTAAAATTGTTTAATGTAGAACAAATGTCGCACAAACAAGCTGCTTACCAACTAAGCTGGTACAAAAAGGTACAAAACAAGGGTATTGTAGAACAATAATGAAGGTCTACTCTTTTTCCAATGTTTAAAAAAAAAAGGATATAGAGGGTGTCCCAGTTAAATGCGAACAGACTATTTAAAAAAATGTATATATATAGAAGTTCAAAAAAAGACGCGGAAACAGATTTTAGGGAAGTTACAAACACTAGTTTATTACATAGGTAGACGTTAAAAAGGGCAAGGGGTAGACGTTTCGACCCCTTGCCATTTTTAACGTCTCCCTATGTAATAAACTAGTGTTTGTAACTTCCCTAAAATCTGTTTCCGCGTCTTTTTTTTTTGAACTTCTGTAAAACTTCGTGGCCGTTTGATAATCCTTTTACCTCACCCTATATATATATATATCACTTTTTCCGATATGAAATCAATTGCAATATAGCATATGCTGAAGGGCACTCTTTAGGAGGGCATTAGCAAACTCCTAAGGTACAGTAGTAATAGAGTAACTGAGCCCGATTTCTCCCAGAATTTAACATAGTAAGAGTTTTTTCACCCAAATTCACATGAATTTTGTGCACATGTTTATTTATGTGATTTTTACCCCCGAAATTTAGAGAAAAATATTTTTGAAAACTTCAGGCTCTATATATCGATCATACTCTAGTCGAGTTGTTCTGTCATACGTTCTTTTGAGGGAAACTTTACAAGTACTTCAACTTTAAAGTTCAGCGTACAGAATCTTAAAGTACTTTTGAGCTGTAAGTTGTACTTATTTTTCAAATGAACTTCTGGGATATTCACATTCATTTACTTTTTTTTGGGGGGGGGGTGTAGGAAGGTTATGATCTGTTTCTTTGATTAGATGCCACTTACATGTGCATACATCTTGTGTAAGGTATTTCGTGCTACCCCGGCTCCTCTGCAGTAAAGGCATGGCTTGCAGGAGTGGATGGTGCTTTAAGTTCTTAGTAGTACAAGGAGCAGTGTGTTTGCCTGAATGGCAGGTTTGTGAATGCTCAGGGATTGTGGAAGCTAGGGAAGATATCAAAGGGAGTCCCGAGGGAGTAGTCATATGCACTGTGATTGTATCTATTTACCCATCATTCTCACAAAATTTTCATTGATTGTAATATCTTAAACGTAATGAGTTACTTTCTACTCTGAAAGTGTAGAAAAAGACGTGAAAGAACAATTCAAGTTGTGGAGAAGATTGTATTTTGAAATGCAAAGAGCACAGTTGGAAACATCTATCAACTCATTAATTACAAGACTTCCTTGCATAAAATAAAGTTCTTGTAATTAATACATAGGTGTTTTTTGTTGAATTATTTACCATTCTGCTCAAATATGTCTTGATTATTTTAGTAGGTTGGGTATTTAGAATTTTACCCTGTCACATGTTAACTAGGACTGAGTAATATGATTTACATACTGTACAAACATACCACCTTATTTAGCGTTACCTGAGCTTCTGGCTCCATGTGTGCAAGGTCTTGAACGGTCGCTGCAGGTTGTTCTTGGGGACGGTTGCATATTATCCTATGGCAAGACTCTGCGTTTTATATGTTATATGCGTTCAACGTTATATATATTACCGTTAATGGGGCTGGGACCTACGAGGGTGGTTCCATAAGTTTCAGTCCCGACCAACTTTTAATAGTCATAGAGACGAAACAAGTGTATCACTTTCCGACATAGTCACCTTTAACTTCGATGCACTTGTGACACCTTTCAACCAGCATTCTTATACCCTTGAAAAAATAGTCCGAAGTTTTGTCCGCAAAATGCTGGAAAACTGCCTCTTGCACCTCAATATCGTTTTGAAATCTCCGTCCTCTGAGATCCCTCTTCAAGTTTGAGAACAGGAAGTAGTCACTCGGTGCCAAGTCTGGACTGTAGGGCGGGTGGTGGATTTCTTCCAAGCCGCACTCGTTCAGTGCAGTCTTGGCAACAGAAACCGTGTGGACAGGGGCATTGTCCTGGAGCAACCGGCCACCTCGACTCAACCTGCCGCGCCTCTTTTCCTTGATGGAGTCTCGCAGTCGGTGCAGGAGTGAAGCATAATAAGTCGCATTCACTGTGGTGTTCCTCTCTTTGAAGTCGATGAGGAGGATCCCGTGACAATCCCAAAATATTGTTGCCATAATCTTCTTTGTGGATTGTGTGACCTTGACTTTTCTTGGGGGTGCTTCTCCTGGTTTGCGCCGTTCCATCGACTCCTTTTTCGAAAGGGGATCATAGTAGAGCATCATAGTCTCATCCCCTGTGACAATTGACTTCAATATTTCTTCTTCGTTCTCATGACAGAGCTCCAAAAACGCTTTGGCACAGACGACGCGCTGTTGCTTTTGAACTGACGAGGGAAGTCGTGGCACCCATCTCGCACTGATCTTTTTCATGTGAAGGCCCTCGCCGATGATGCGAAAAACGGTCTTTCGCATTTCCCAGCCTTTCTGAGATTTCCTTCACCTTCAGACGCCTGTCGACGCCTTCCCCCTCGACAAGAGACAAATTTTCTTGTGTCACCTCTTCCACTGGACGACCATCGCGTGGATCATCTTCAATGAACTCTCACCCCAGTTGAAACTGCTTAGCCCAGTCTTTTACCGTTTTGTACGACGGCGAGGCTTCCCTGTACACGTTGTCCAGTCGCGCTTTAATTTCTTTAGGCGAAAGTCCCTCTTTTGTCAAGAATTTTATTCCAGCGCAGTACTCGATTTCTTCCATTTTAACTGAAGAGTGCACCCTGGCTGTTTGAAATGCCGCTCTCCAACGGCCAAAAGCATGGGGACGGTTTTAGGGTGGTGCTCCGGCCCTCCAACAGATGGCGCCACGCGTCCTTAATCGCATTTTCAAATTCGCGCGCATTGTCTACCTCGGGACGAAAACTTATGGAACCACCCTTATGTCAATGACGCATTGACAGTGGTACATAAGACAGTGACATTTACCTCCTTGGGGCGACGACATCCCTGAGGAAAAGGAGAGCGCTGTAGAACTTCCACGTGTGGGCTTCTCCACTCTACTCTGCCTCAAGGATGTCATCAAGTCCTGCACCACTAGCTTCAGCTTTTTTGGAAGTTGTGTAGCTCCTCCTGAAGCTGTCATAGACCTTCTTCCATGATTTTTGTCACATGTCCACTGTAGATATGATACAAGTGCATCCATTAGAGTACTCCATTATGTATGATATGTTTTACATGTAGTCTATCTACTGAACAACCTTATTTGTGTGTGTTAGCATAATAAGCAAGCATGATGTTATTGTAGTGTTCTCGCAGTTCTGACTGCCTGAACATGTGTGCGTGTGTTTTATCTATACGTTCAGAAGGCTCAAGAAATTGCACATGGAATTGAAAGCATTTTGACAAGTACATGCATGATGTATTGGTTTTTATGTTTACACTGGCATTTCAAATGGATGCCTCCCATACGAATAAGTAGCAGTGGTAGTTCCATCTACCAGTGTTTGGTAGTAATTTGTAAGTGTGGCTAGTAAGTTTTCCGTAAAAATGTCTTGTAACTGTAACTAGCTGTCACCTTTGTTTAAAGTGACTGCAAAATGTAACTACCAAGTTATTCAGTTACAGCAATGTTTTCATATATCCTTGCCAAGCATTGTTTTCTCGAGGCTTCAATTTGGTACATTACCATTTTTCCCCCACGCAGGAATTACACAAATTCTGTAGTCTCACATGCAGTCAGGATGGCCTTAGATGAACTCCCCGCTGTGTTGTTAGGATCCATGAGATATCTTTCGTTTTTATAAAATGGCATAACTGTGCTAGGACACTACAAGTGAAACAAAACAAAACAAAAACAAAAAAGACATCAAATTACACTTATTGGGCTTTGTATTCATCAAGTAGTAGCCTGTAAAGTAACAGAGCTGCTAGTTATATTACAAAAGAGTAAATGAAACACTAAGATGTTATACATTTGTAAACATTAACTAGCTGCAACCTACATTATGTATGCTTATACCCATGGTTACCACACATTATAGTCATTGCAGCTGTGTGGACAGTTCAATAAGTGCCAAGAGTTTTGCTTTAGAACATTTCCAATACATCTGGCAAAAGTACAAAAAAGAAAGGGGACAAAGGGCTGACCTGCAAAGCTTCATGCCAGTCTGTTGCCCCTTTATGTGCACTCACACTGATATGTTATTCTTGTTTAAGCGAGCAAAAAAAGTATTTTGCAAACTTCTCCTAGCTTATGGCAAGCAAGTACGTGCTCCACACCATATGGTTGTGCACTGAAAATTTGATGTACAGACTTAGCATGTGAAATGCCTAATCTTGTGAGCACCCTTTTCTGTACTACCCATGATGGTCCATGAAATAATAAAAGGCATGTTTGTTTTTGTGAAGATCATTACTCACGTTGTCACATGCAGACGTATCTGATATATGGCCAGTGACTACACCATGCTAGCAGGCTCTCTCCTGAGGTGGCATGCTTGAAGTGCATGATGAACAGAAAACCAACTACAGTGTTCTCATTCTCTCATTGGATGAGCATAGGTAGTTGGTTATCAGCCCCACTTGAACACTCATGGGACACTCAGTAGAAAGTCATACCTAATGTATAAAAAAAACACAGCAGCACATATTTCAATGCTGTTTTTTTTAAAGCTACAAAACACGTAATACACTTTCACTGTCCTTAAGCAGTAAGAGTACTCAGGAAGGAAGAGCAAAGCAAATTCTACAGCTTGCCAAACCTTTTTGAGACTCTTGCTGTAAGTGTTTCCTTCAAGTTGCTCTGCAATAAAGTGTTTCTTACCCGTTATCCATGGGTGGTTCATCGTTTCCTGGACTTCAAGCCATAACCTGGAAACTTCATGTCGATCCTTGTATCTACTATCCCATTTGTTCCAGAGAGGGGGTCTCTCTTGGACTTCCAGAATTAATCGTTCTCGAAGATCGTCACTCGGACAGAACATAGTGAAGACTGACAAAGTGGAAGCTTGGTGACATTGACACTGATGGGAACCATGGCTCAAGGCTTTTTGTCGGCAATATATGACCCTGAACAAGCGATAACACACAGGTACAGAAGCTACACGGCTCCTGCAAAGTGCTAATGAGGATGACGCCTTCACGGTACTGAAAAGCCACCCCTCTATAATCATTTTATGATACGCATCGTGAATAAACCGATAACGCTGGTTGGATTGAACACTTTATTCGTAGTAATCCATATTCTGCATATACATATTATGAAAATGACACGAAAAGCCAGTGTTACGACAGAACCTTGTTTCTGAGTCGATTGTGAAACCACTGCACTTCAAAGGCGCACTTGTAAAAGCACTTGCACATCGTCTGACGCTCCGACGCAAAGGAAAACAAGTCATCACTCCCCACATTTGCTACACTGAACACCACCGAACAGCTCCATACGTAAACAATACTTCTGACTGGCGTGCACGATCGGCTGCGTAGCAACCAAAAATTCGGATACGGGAGCTGCAGGGAAGTTCTGCAGCTCGGCAGCGCTGCTGCTCTCTCCCAGAGCTATGGGACCGCTCGTGTCGCTGCAGCTCTGCTGCTCCGCTGCTGTTGCTCTGCTCCTGCTGCTCAAATCGAGGCCATGGGACCCCGCCTTAACTCTTCCAAGGTTGGAGCTAATGGGAGCTCTTGTCGCAGCAAGGCTAGTACACTACGTCAGAACATCCCTATATGACTGCACAGTGGACAGCCACTTCTGGACAGACACGACCATAGCTCTTGGCTGGATTCGGCAGGACCCATCTCGGTGGAGCACATTTGTAGCAAACAGGGTTGCTGAAATTCGGTCCCCAACCGACCCTGACTTGTGGAGACACTGCACCGGAGACGCTAACCCAGCAGACTTACTGACCAGAGGTGTTTTGGCGCAGCGTCTAGAGGCGGAAGAATTGTGGTGGCACGGATGGTCGTCAGCGGAAAGACAAGCAGCGGAAGACATCATTGATCTTCCGAAGTACAGTTCGTTGGACAAGCTTTTGGACGTGACGTCATATATCCTACAGTTTGTCAACAATGTTAAGAACCCAAGACAGAGGATCGCTGTAGCGCTCTCCGCCAGTGAGGTACAGGTTGCGAAGTTAAAGTGGATACGTAGAGTGCAAGGAGAAGTTTATCAGACCAAAATCGAAAATGGGCACACTACATCCCCAATGCTGAAAGACCTTCAGTTTTTCATCGATGATGAAGGAATTCTCCGAGCGAAAGGTCGTTTGCAGCATCTAAATGGCGAAGAGCGTATCAAGCATCCCATCATCTTACCCAGCGATCATCATTTCACAACGCTCGTAGTAATGAAAGCTCATGACAGGGTTTTACATGGAGGAGTGCAGAGCACTCTCGCTGAACTGCGTGAGGAATTCTGGGTGCAACGAGGCCGCCAAACAGTGAAGCGTGTTATAAGCAGGTGTGCTCTGTGCGCCAGATACACCAGCAGGTACACGCCTTCCAACGATGCGCTAACACACAAAATAATGCATCGTGAGGCTATGATTTCATAGCCTAGCATGATTCCCAGCATTTCTGGGAGCGCTGGAAAAGGCATTACTTGATGCAGCTCCGAGCAGCGCATCATTTCAAGTCATCGGTGTCGAAGCGGCTGAAAACGGGAAGCATAGTCCTGCTTGAAAGTAGACTTCCTCGAAATTTGTGGAATACTGGGAGAATTGTCAGGACATACCCTGGACAAGACGGCTGCGTGAGGTCGTGCCTTGTGAAACACCAAAGCGGGAAAATGACGAAGACGGCTGTGCAACGCCTGTATTACCTCGAGATATATTACCTCGAGATATATTACCTGTATTACCTCGAGACTCGTTATTCGCCGCGGGAGGATGTTGGAAAACGTCCCCGTCAAGAGAAAAAGAAGAGGGCTCCTCGCGCATCAGTTGCATGACTTACGCTTGCTGATTGATTCGTACGCAAAACCTTGCTCGATCAACAGGGCCCATTATTCTACACTTTCACAGAAGACAGCTCATCGCGGACCAGTGCGTACGGCGCTCCTCCTTAACCTCGGTGAGGACCCTCGTCAGAGTGGGGTTTTCTCGCATGCCAGCTTGACTGTGGAACAGGTCATCCGGGTGTGATAGTGGGTGGCTGTCCACTACAATGGCTTCGTTCGGCTTCCGGAGGTCGACACAAAGACGGAGTTCCCCGGTTTCCAGACAACTAGTATTTGGGAAACCCACTCAGAAGCATCAATGCTTTCGATGATACCCGCTTGCTCCAATTTGTGAAGCTCAGCTGAGGCCTTTTCTCGAACATTCAGCGGAAGTCGTCGTAACTTCTGCTGAACGGACTGAGCGGCCTCCCTGGCTGTAACTTTATGTGAGAATCATTTAGCAAAGCCCAGACCATTGGCAAACAGTAATGGGAACTGATGAGCGAAGTCCGCACTGCTGCTTTCCTCGCCGTTAGCAACCTCATAGCAGCGGCCTCTCGCAGCATGTAGGGTAATATTCAATGCCTGTAAGATGTCAATGCCTGTAAGATGTCAATGTCGATAATGGCCGTACCAGCATTCGTCACGTAGAAGGAGCACGGAGGAGAACGACTGTCGAACGTAACGGGGGCGTCGATCACTCCCCTAATCGGAATGGCAGTCCGGGTGTAGCTGAACAGAGTGGTGTCCGCTGGTCGCGACAGACGACAGAAGAACTGGTATCTGCAAGGAGTCGCAGAGGTATACCATGCACTTGGATTTCGCAGAACACGGATTTCTGCGTAGGCGAGACCATCAGGTCTGAAGTGTCCATGCAGTGGACGCGCTTGGTATCCGGAGGAGACCCTTGGCACACAGATACAAAGTGTCATTTCTTGCTACATTTCCTCCACACCTTGTTCCGAGTGGAAGCACTTGCTTCCACCGCTTTCTTCGGTTACCTGATGACGGGGACCTCACCGGAGTCAGAAGCGCAACTGTTCAACATAGCAGACTCTCTTAGTGCCTGCTGCACTTGATTGGCGACAAGCAATGTAGAATTTAACGTGAGCTCCGGTTCTAGCAGAAGGCGGTCTCGAACTTCCTTTCTTGACGCCTTCTCGACGAGCTGGTCACATACGAGTTCTTCAGTTAAGTTGCCGAAGTTGCATCTGCCATCTGGAACTGCTTCTGGCCTTGCGCCCCTAAGCAGTTCAGAGGATGGAAACCCTGCGCGCGCTGTCGAATGCACTTCCACCGCAGGCATGCAGGTCTGTCTCAAAAAGCATAAACCATTCTTCCCATGGCAGAGACGGCTTGTCTGGCAGTGGAAGGAATGGTGGTGGGGGATGCAAATTCATTTACAAAGTCGACCAATATCATCGCAAATGACCCGTGTCGTGATCCAGTCAGAACTCAAATTTATTCACGAGCTCAATATAAAAAAAAAAAACGCACGTGCCTTTTCATTGGCTCCTTCGTCTTCTACACTACACAACACATACAACTAGATACGTTTTCAGAACGCACGAGCCTGGTCTTCCCTTGAGTAGCCGCAGACATGATGTTACCAGCTGGGTTCGGAACCGGCACTTTCTTTCGGGCAGGTTCGGGTTCAGGCATATTGGTTCGATTCGGGTTCAGTTCCGCTGAAACAAAATGAACAGGCTGAATGAGTACAGGTGAGAGCAGGATGAGAACTAAACACATTTATTATTTACCCGATATTTTACTGTATTGCGCCGGCTTGGTCATCTGCTGAAAACGAAAAGCGAAGTGCAGGAAACCTTTTGGGAGAAGCTGGTCAGGGCGTTGCGGAGGGACAGACAAGGCACGCAACTGCTCACCAGGACAACCAGAGCTCGACTGAGCTCGGGAGGTTTGTATCCCTCGCGGGCTTCGGCGCTAGTGGCGCTGACGATATTGCCGCCACAGTGCTACCCCCTAGCGAGTGACTGGTGGACAGCAACGAGTGATGTCTCGTAGAGTGGGGAACCAGGTGAAGTGACGGGTTGTAGCCGTTCGAGGAGGCTGGTCAGATGTGGTGAGGGGAAACAGCGAGGACAGGCATCGTGTGGGTGAGTTGGTCATCGATGTAGGCTGGTTTCAGGCGCTCGGTTGCCACGGTGTCCTCGTGACCAATAATGCAGACTGTGAAATGTTGACTGGGTCGTCGAAGGACTTTTTAAGGGCCTGTGTACGGTGGCTGGAGTGGCTTCCGGACTGCCTCAGTTCAGACAAAGACGTGGGAGCAGGTGTCCAGGTTTCGCCTGGGGGAGAGCCTGAAAAGGCTCTCCCCCAGAAGATTATAGCTGAAGACTGCGAAACAGAAATCACACTAACAAAGACCAACTATATAAGAGCACTAGGATTTAGCGACTAGGATAGTGGCAGCTACGTGCGCCGCCTGCGGGGACGCAAACTGTAGCGACTGGAGGGTCCGGGAACGGGATCCTGGTCCAGGTCTTGAGGAGGAAGCTGACCGTCTGCTTCTTCACCCTCGGGGTCTCGAAGGTGGTAAGTCTTCAGGTCCGAGATATGCACTGGCCCAGTTTCTTCGCCCGTGTCACAACGACGAAGCCGGTAAGTGAGGCCGGAGGAGCACGCACTTAGCTCGATGGGGCCATCCCACCTATCTGCGAGTGAAGCTGCAAAGCCGCGTGCGGCATCACTTAGCGGGTGGGTTCGTCGAAGGACGAGGTCACCGACGCTGTAGGTGAGGTTCCGTCGACCTCGGTTGTATTGGCGAGCCTGGTCCAACCGTGCGACGTCCAGATTCTCCCGAGCCGTCCGAGCTCCATCGTCCAGTCGACTCCGGAGTTCCTCAGCGAACTTTGAATAAAGAGGCTGGGTACTGCCATCCCGGAGGCGTAGAGCATTCTCCACTGGAAAAGGTGCCTCTCGTCCCAAGTTCAGGAACGCCGGGATGAAGCCTGTAGATCTGTTGACTGTTGTCCGTGTAGCGAACGCCAGTTCAGCCAGGCGAAGATCCCAATCACGGTGGTGCTGACTAGCAAAAGCAACCAACATCATTTTCAGGTTCCGATTAACACGTTCGGTAATGTTAGCCTGATGGTGGTATGGGGAAGTCTTTTTGTGCTGAATGCATAAGACGGCGCAAGAATCTGAGAACACCTTACTTGTAAAGTAGGTAGTGTTATCTGTGATGAGCTGAGCAGGAAACCCGAACTGCCAAAAGGTGTCGAGTAGTCTTTCCCACACTCTCTGGGAAGTCAGCGTCCTGAGAGGAAACAGCTCAACCCATTTCGTGAAATGATCAGTAGCCAGAAACAAATACTGGTTACCTCTAGGACTACATTGAAACGATCCCATCACATCACAAGCAACTATCTGCCAGGGCGTATTGCTCTGAATAGGCTGTAAGCGCCCAGGGGGAAGCCACCACGAGGTTTTGCGTGTGAACATAGTGCATGTGAGCATGTGAACATACTTAGTTACGTCCTGCCTCATTCCTGGCCATGTCGCAACACGACACAACTTTTCATAAGTTTTCCTGCCACTGCTGTGACCTGCCAAGGCCGAATTATGAAAGTAACGTATGAAAGACTTACGCAACTTCCGTGGCACCACGACTCTGAATGGGGATGATCCGTCATCGTCATCCGCCTGGGGTATGTATCTGAACAGGATGCCATCCTCGCCCAGCAGATAGGAGTCGTGCCGTCCGTCAGTCGTTCCGCTGCCTGCCGAGTCCTTCTCAGCTAACAATTGAGACACCCGCTGACAAAGGCCGTCCGCTCTCTGAGCGTCTAGGAGCTGCTCTCTGCTCACGACCGTGCCCCAAGACGAAGATATGTCTCGTGCCGCTTGTGCTGCTGCCAGGAGCTGGGAAGGCGCCTCGGTGCCTTCCTCTCCCCCCTCCGGTAGAGGCGCACGGGAAAGCACGTCTGCTACCACGTTCGTCGAGCCCCGCCTGTTCTCCACGTTGAAGGAGTAGCCTTGTAGCGTCAGGGCCCACCTGGCAAGACGTCCAGCCGGGTTGCGGAGCCGCTGCAGCCAAGAAAGTGCCTCGTGGTCAGCCTGGACGGTGAAAGTGGTGCCGTCCAGGTACAGATCAAACTTCCTGAGAGCGAAGATGATCGCCAAGCATTCCTTTTCCGTGACGGAGTAATTCCGTTCTGCCAGATTCAGCGTGTGACTTGCTAAAGCCACTGGACAGAGAATAGCGTGATGCTCCTGCAAGAGAACTGCGCCAACACCATTAATAGCTAGCATCTGTTTCCACAACAAACGGTTTGTTCAGGTCAGGCAAATATAGCCTGGCCGTATTAGCGATAGAGTGAGAAAGAGCTCGAAAGGATCGTTCCTGCTCCTCTCCCCACTGCCAGGGTGTATCGTTGCGCAACAACTGGTCAAGCGGCTGCGCTAACTCAGCACAATTAGGAATTAATTGTCTGTAGAAACCAACCATACCGAAGAAACGCTGCAAGGCTTTTACATTACCGGGAACCGGATACTCCATGATCGCCTTTAGCTTGTTATCGCTAGGTCTGATGGTTCCTCCGTCCACCATGAAGCCGAGAAGGCTGATCCTAGGCGAAGCCAGCTGCACCTTACGGGGGTTGATGGTTAGCCCCGCCTGCTTCATCCTTGCAAGGACGATTGACAGGGGTTCCAAGTGTTCCTGAAAGTTTCTGGAAAACACGACGACGTCATCCATGTACGCCATCGCGAAGTTATACTTCGCATCTCCCAATACGGTATCTATTAGCCGTTGGAAACTGCCGGGAGAGTTAGACAGACCGAAAGGCATCCGTACAAACTCGAACAAACTCCTATGACAGGTAAAGGCTGTTTTCTGGACATCCTCCGGGACAACTTGGATATGCAAAAACCCTCTACTACAATCAAGCGTTGAAAACACCGTAGCGTTGCCCAGGGAATACAAATAGACTCGATGGACGGAAAGGGGTAAGAGTCCCTTACAGTTACTGCGTTAAGTCGGCGGTAGTCGACGCATAACCTAGCCGTACCATCACGTTTCGGAGCCAGGACGACAGGAAACGCCCAAGGGCTCTGGGACCTTTGAACTGCACCGGTTTGGAGCATTTCATCAAGAGCAGCGTCTAACAATGCACACGCTTATGCATACTCAATGGTCTCGGATTACAACGCCAGGACCTAGCGTTACCCGTGTCTATGCTATTCTGTAGCACAGACGACTTACCGGGTTTTTCCCTGAAGACACCGTCAAACTGCCGCAGTACTTGTTCAAGCTCACGGCGCTCCTCTTCGGGACCATGGAATGACCCCAAGACAGTCGAGAGCGGGGACGGTTCGACAGACGTCGCTGCAGCTTGCTTAGCTCAACTGCTGTCCTGTGGCACGGCGAAAGGAAAAAATCCTGACGATCCGTGGTAAACGTATCCTCCATTGGGCAGGTCCAGCACAAATTTCTGCCTGATGATGAAGTCTCTGCCCAGGATAACGGGCACTGCCAGGCCACGAAGGTGGGCGAAGCGCTGCTTTCGTCGTCTCCCATCAAAGCGAAGCCAGAGCACAACTGCAGTTTGTGCTGGAATCACGTCATTGGAAGCAAGACGTAAAGTGACATCTGTGGATTGCAATTACACATTCCGTGATGCGGACTGCTCATAAACACAATCGCCGATCAGGGAGACTGTAGCTCCCGTGTCGATAAGGGCGATGTAATCTCTCCCCAAAATTCGAACAGCGATGTTTTCCGAGCAGCACAATGTACTGAAAGTCGAGTGCAATAAGGGTGGTCAGTATGTGTCTTATCAATGTTGTTTAGCTTCATGAGTGCATTAAAGGTCTTCCACCTACCCGTCCGCCCCTATTGCACTCGACTTTCAGTACATTGTGCTGCCTGCCCAAGCAGCACAATGTACTGAAAGTCAAGTGCAATAGGGGTGGACGGTACGTGTCTTATCAATGTTCTTTAGTTTCACGAGTATGTTCAAGGCCTTCCACCTACCGTCCACCCCTACTGCACTCGACTTTCAGTACATTGTGCTGCTTGGGTGGGTTGGTTCTTTGTCCTTGATGTTATCTCGGACGGAAAGAGCAAAAGGAGCTAAGGCGTCTCCTTTTTTCTTGCTGCTTGCAAAGCCAGCTTCTGAATTATCAGGGTCACGGATTGTAACCGCTCTTCGTTCGCTCTTTCGGCAGATAGTCGACATCGCTGAGCGATTGTTTACCGGCGTCGGCTGAGACCGTTTCCCGTTGGCACATTACGGGGGTTTGGTCTGTGCTGCGGACAGTCCCGACGAAAGTGGTCAGGGCTGACGCACGTCCAACAGCCGGCGGGCATTCTGCGTTGCTGCCGCAGAACATGCCGCTGCTACTGCGGCCTCCTTGGGGTTTCGCCAGCTAAATAGCCGGGTTGACCATGATTATGGGACAGGACGGGTCTGCCAAGGCTCGTTCCTGCGGGGATCGCCCTCTGTTCATAACGGAAGAGATCAGGTGACTCCGCATAATAATTGCGGTTGTGCTCATCCAGTCCCCCTGCAGGTGGGCGCTTAACCGAGGCTGCTCCCGCTGACCACGCACAGCGCGGTTCTAACGCCAATTCAGGCGGCGGCCGGGGCCGATACTCGAGTTCCGCTAAGAGGTCGCCTTCAATTGTGCGAGCCTCTTGCGCCAGCGCTTCAAGGCTATTAAAGCGATGGGCTCGAAGATAGGGCCGGTAGCGAGGATGACACTGACGGGTAGGCCGTGCCACACACTGCTCCTCTGTAGCAGTACATTTAGCTCTGCTACGCAGGTCTTGCAAGGCCCGAACGAATTCTGCTAAGGTCTCATCTGGATGCTGAGTACGCTGATGCAGCTCCTCCAGGATACGGTATTCGTAATCCGGGGGAAGAAATTCGCTCTCAAACCGCTTCTGAAAGTCCTGAACGGACGTAAACCTCGACTGCAGCCGAAGCCAGCGAGCGGTGTCTCCGATCAAAGCAACCTGCAGGATGCGTTGTATCAGGACCTCATCTGAGATTTCCATACCAGTCTGATAGGCTGTAAGATTATCCAAGAAGTCTGCGACCGACTTTTTATCGGTGTACCCTGAGAAGGTAGGGACCCGTAAATGCAGTTGCAGGGGCGCTTGTGCCCGCGGCGGCGCAACCTACCCGGCATCAAGGCGTTGTGCCACCAACGAACACAACTCCGTCATGCGTGACAAGAGTTCTGTCATTATAGCGGAGTCCAACTGCGGCACTGCAGGTACCGTAGTTGACGTGCGTTGGGACAGAGGCACTGCATGTGTCTCTTTGTCCTCGGCTGGTGCTTTCGGCTCCGAAGGCGCCGAGGTCCCGGAAACAAACACTTCCTCCGCACGGGACTCCTGCTGCACCGTGCCCTTCCATCCGTTCCGGAGGTCGTATCGGCCTCGCGGCGGCGAATGTTGCATCGGCTCCGGGGCTCGGGCACCGAGTGGGAGCTGCGAAGCACTCAAATACAAGCAAACACACTAAAAAACCACCAAAAACGCTAGCTTAAAAAGAAAAAAAAATGACACCCCGGAAAAAGAACACAAATAAACCGGTGGAGTCCTGAATGAAAGAAAAGGAAAGAAAAAAACGTACCAAACGGAAAAGAATGAACAACGCGTGCTGCGTCCTCCCCGCTGTCGAACGGACGAACTGTGACCCCGCGTTGGGCGCCAGTTGTGCAAACCCGTGTTTCCACAACCTCGGGGCGTCAGTCCGTCCGCTCCGTCGCCGAGGAAGACACAGCAAGCAAAAGGTTCGGACAACAAACAAGGATTTATTGCATACCTTTGAACAGACAAGCCACCCACACCGCCAACCGCAGAAGCCAGGATGAGATGATCCTGTCTGCACTGTTGTGCTTTTATCTAACTCCCGCCACGCCCCTCTCCTACGTCGCTCACACGTTCGCCACCTAGTGGCGAATAAACAAAACGAAAGAAAGATATGCCTACAAGTTCCACATTGCTGTCCTGGCAGACCGTAGCTTAGCAAGGGCGACAGACAACCCCAAAAAGAAATGAACACGCCGGATAATCTTGACAGGAGGTTCGAACACAACCCAGTTACGCCTGTCGGATGCTTTGCACAGCTTTCTTTGCTCCAGTGAGCGTGGCGGCCGCGATATCTCCGACATTGATGTGAACGCCATCACCCGTCAATCTACTTCTGGGTTGGCATTTCCAATGCTGTATGAAAATGCAGCTCTATGGTCGAACCACATGCTTGCCGTATATTTGACAAAGGCGGCATATAAGCAAACGAGGAAAGTGAAAAAAAGTGAAAGTGAAAAAGTGTGAAAGAAGCCGAAACCGCATCAATCTGGAGCTGAGGGTGGACAGCGCTCATTCCACAACAGAGGGGTATGTGCTTTGGGGCAATGACTGAAGGAGCCGCTCATCTGCCCCTCGAATGCCATTATTGTGAAGGATGACTAAGTGATGCCAGTGCTACGTTGGACACCCACCTGAAAAGCATCGTTTTGGATGTGTACGAAACCTTGTTCTGTCGCGAATCAAATTGGTCTGAAAAAAAAAAGGCGATACAGGACAGGAACCTGGATCAACCAGCGAACCACTTGTTCTCAGACGTGCAGCAAACAATGAAAAAAAATCGCTGCTGGTCCAGCAGGAGAGTTGCCATTAGTGTAGCGGCGTTGGATAACGTTGACGATGTTCGTCACTTTGTGACTGAACTTGCACTCTTCTTATTTCACTTTGCGTGAAAACATTTGGAAACTCGTTGTCCATTTGTGCCATAGAGCGAGAATATCGAGCGATCGTCTCTTACGTGTAGCGCACCATCCAGCTATACTCCAAGACCTCGTCATGAGTGGATGATATTTGTTAAGGAAATTCTACCACAGGAGAACTTCAGAATTTCCCAGCGACAAAGACGTGCAAAATTACTTCAATTATGGCAATTTGCATGTGGAACCGTGACAGGAGCTTTCTTTTATATTGGTTTTATTGATTTCAGGTTGTTTTATTCCTCTGGGAGAGGGTATTTATGTTGTATTTTTCCTTCTTTTGTTGCTATCCTGACATAAAATTGTACACATATCGCAGCAATGCAAAGAAGTATTTTTGTTCCGTGGGGATGTGGTCGTATGAGCATTCCTGAAAGGAAAAAGACAACGAGAGGGATGATTAGACTATTTTGATGCCAAAAATATTTAAAGTGTATATGAACGCACGCACAGAAGAGGTGGATGGACGCGGAGAGCGTTAGACTAGAAACTCTTTTACCTAAACAACACGTACCAGTTTCGAAACCCCCGAGACACTGATACCCCTGTCACACGGGCATTTTCGATCCTGCTCGACCGAACCTGCTTGAACCCAATGCAGATCGGATGGTGCTACACGGTCGCTTCCAAGCAGGATCGAACTTTGATCCTGCTTGACTCAAGACAGTTCCCATAACAGGATTGAGAATTTCAAGACGGCTCGACGGCCGCCATTTGCATCCTCGACCCCGGTGAACTGTCATAACTTAAGACGGACATGCGCGCGAAGCTACAAATGATGCTTACATCGGTATACGATAAATTACCACTAATATCGCTGTTATATAGGAAACGCGAAATTAATGAGTTCCGTTTATTCATTTGCCTATGCGCATCAATCAATGCGCATTGAAAGTGGCCGTGTAGCAGCGTCAAAACTCGAGCGTGCTCGGGAAGTTCGATGCAGATCGGATTCGAGAAGGATCGAAATGCCCGTGTGACAGGGGTATGAGACACAATAATGTGGTCAATTGTACGGACCTCTCACTAAAACTGCTAGAACTTTCAATGAGAGTGGCTTCCGCAATTTCGCGTCCGCCCCGAAACGTCCTGGTACCAACATGACAGCCAGCGCAGATCAAATTCAGTTTTTCAACGAAGATGTTCGTTTAACAATAAAAGCACATCTGAGAAGTTGTCTTCGTTAGAGGTCGCGTTTGTGTCTGGGGGTCGCGTTTGTGTCTGTTCCAGACTAGCACTGTGTGCCTGAATACAGATAGGGGCACGTGGCTGCCTCACTCCAGTCATCTATGGTAAGCTTACAAGATGGTGGGGACTACAGGGACACCGATAGTTTGGACAGTGGCAGGGATAGTAGGTCCCCGGTCGTGTCCCGATTAGCGGTATAGGAAGCAGATATATCTGCATTGCGCGCCCAATAGACGAATCTCTTTTCCCGATAATGTTCGATTCCCACCGGCTCCAAGATGCGGGCCGAATGGCAACACGACATAACCCACTCTCTTCTCGCTGTGGTAGATCCTACACCTTCTTTTTAACTTATTTCGCTTCTAACGCGCCCTTTTATATGAGACATGAAGCCGAATGTTGTATTTACAGCTGCCATAGAACAGCCGTATGGGCTCTACCTCATCTTCCATCTGCCGACATGTGGAGTGCTCGTCGACCTCTACTACATCACGCAGACTAATTATGGGTCGCATCACCAAGAGTGCACACTCATAGAAAGTAGAAACGTAATGACCAATGGCCATTTCACCTAGCGAAGATTCTACATAGAGACATCAAGATCCACCACATGCAATCCCTTTGCGTTTTGCTCAGCAGGACTGGAGACGTTTAAGAGTACGTTTTTCGTCATCATCCCCTGCCTACTTCTCAAAAAGCAATGCAGCACTGTGTCAGCACAATGGTGATGAGTCGTCCACAGCACCTTCACCATCTCAAGTATGTATGTTGAATAAGCCAGTTTCTTGTTGAACGCTGTGTGTGTCAAATGTGCGTTCCACCATATCCATTTTGAGCCAACATGCTCCACAGCTCCTCGTGATTTTGAACATGATCCTGGTAGGCTGCTTTGTGAGTAAAACTGATAGAATATCATAAACGCAGGAAAGCTGTTTCTGTCGCGTCGTCCTTTGCATCGTTCTCTTGCACAGGCTCAGGCATTTTTTACAGTTGATGAATTGTATTTGAAACAATATTTTCCGATATTAATGTTCGGATAAATGCTGAGTGACATATCATTGTTTGCTTCAGGCAGGTTCTTATTAAAATAATCACGTATTCCAACTGTATGCCAACAACTTCATCCTGTAACTTACCCTGAGTCTCGGCATGGCAGCCGTGCTGTTCAGGTTGTAGGAAAAGAAGTCGTCCTTAGAACAGAAGGCAACGTAATTGGCATGAACAAAATAGCGTAAGCCATAATAAAACAATGTAAATAAAAATGGGCAGTCAGATGTGACTTTCGTCAGAATCTGGGACTAGTCCCTCCTTTGCAGTACCTAATGATCGTAATTTTCGAAATACTTTTAGGGGAGGAAACGGATGGCAACATTTAGCAGCTAATTCCTGTGGTTCACTAGAGGTAGTTTTGCTAACGGCTCGACCACGTTTCATACTAGTCGTATAAGTATGCTCCATCGGCGTGCGAAGAATCATTCGTACATAATATGCGGCATTAGTTTTTTCTTTATTGCGTGTTAGCGCCGCGAAGCAACTGTGGCTATGAGCGGCGTACAGACGTGGACAGACGGAGAGAGGACAGCAGGAAGGAGTGGTGGACAGGGGGATTAGTATGCGTCCTTGGCCGACTTCAAGGGGAACTGTGCCGACATTCGTCTGGAAAGTCTTCGGAAAACCCAGGGGGGACCTCAGACAGCACAGCCGGCGGTAGGATTCGAACGCACCACCTCCCAGTCTACAGCACGACCTTGGTTACCACCAACGAGCGGACGCCTTAGCCCACTCGGCCATGCCGCTGGTAGGCATTAGTTATACCGCAGGTTTTATTTCGTAGATCTAATTATGGCAGTCAAACGCTCTCATTGCTCATGAATACACTGTTACACATAAACATGCATCTTGAAAACCTGAACCCCCAAACATACTTTCAACACCCACTTCCAATTATTGTTCGCGAAACAGTGCTGTATGCAGGCTGTCTCACAAAAAATGAGCCAAAGTTCTCTAAAAAATGGTTCATCGTACACCAATAAAATGGATTTCATAGTGTTATCAGTGATGTGAGGAAAACTATTTTGGTCTTGAGGTATTTAATTAAGTGGAATTAACGAGTGTTTTTGTTTTGAGGTTGGGTTTTCGGGTGTGAAAAAAAAAAAAAAAAGCGGGATATGTCGCTGACGCGCGAGAAGTCAATGTCAAACCGGAAATGTTAATGATAACTGTGGTCTAGTCGGAGCTTCATAACAGAACGCTCGAAAGGGCTGTCCTTCAGCGTCTGCGACAAGTCCCGCGTCCTTTGTTTTCTTTTTTTTTCGCAAACCCGAAAGTTAATCTTTGGAAACGAAAGAAGAAAACTCTCCGTTAGAAGTACCAAATCAACAGGTTCAGTCTTGTTCAATAGCCCCACCAACTTTCTCGTTGACATTGTGCATCTAATCCCTAACAATTAAAACTGACTAACTAATTTCACTTTATTAATTAATTACAAAATACTAGTAGTCTTATTCCGTCCCTTAGGTTCGCGATGAACCTTTTTTTTATTTTATACATTGACAATTATTTCTTGAAATACCCTGTATACATATACCATATTATTATATATTCATACGTGTATTTGTTCACAGTAACTGCTCTACATTTTTTTCGTGTCGTGCTTACAGATTGTTCTGCCGTTGGACGAATACGTACTTTGTGCAATCAAAGGAAACGAAATTGAATCGAGGACGAATAACACCAATGCGCTGTCCAGTTCCCATTACTATGGGGGTATCGTTGTCTCATTTCCCTTGACATCTGCGCTCTTTCTCCGTTTTGGGGAGGGCACACAGCATATTCGCATAATGTTTTGTTCTCTCGCTGTCTGTTATGAAACCAGAATTCTCATTTTTGCTAGATATATGCCGTGTTGTACGCGAGCACTTTTGCCACTACGGGGGCCTGTTACGTAGGGCAGTCCACGTGGGCTGAGTAGCCCAGCACAGTTGCTTAGAGAGACCCATCTTTGCCAGATGTTAAACAATGGTTCGAGACGGCACCGTTAAATACATCTGCCGTGATCTAAGTGACTGGTAATGGCTCCATCTGGATTTTGACAAGGAAGTTCCATTCGACTGTGCCATACATGCAGATGTCTGATACAAAATTTTGCATAAGCAGCGATGTTTTCCTTAAAATAAGAAAAAAATAGACGATGTACTTATATCCAGTTTAGAAAGACGACGTAAGCACAGGTATACAAAACCAAGGAGGATGAGACAGCAGCATGCGGCAGAGCAAAGCGTCATTGGTTACCCTTCGTCTGGCCTGCTAACATGATCAGTCTACACATCAAGTTTCAGGATACCTGGTCGATTTCATGACAAAAAAGTTCCGAGAAAGTCCGTGCGACTTAATTTCAAACAGTGTTCAATTATACCCCTGTCACAATGCACTTTCAATGTGAATTGAATTCGATCCGCATCGAGTTTCTCAACAGCGTTCGGTGCGCGATGCTGCTACATGGTCCAACTCTATGCGTATTGAAAGGTTGGCTTGTCGACCTGCGGCGCTAACAGCCATAAGAGAGCACGCTGTGATTGACAAATATGCTCCTAGAAAGTCGAGAATAACCTCATCCGCTTACGCATTGTGCTGCTTAATAAGCCTTTATGGAGAGCGTGGTGTCGAGAGTGGTCGAGATTAAACAAATTAGCAAACGCTGTCGCCCCTCATACCTAGACTAAAATAGTAACCATGACATTCCATGGGCTTGTATAGGAGCATTTGCAAATTAATGTAATGTTTTCGTTACCACTAGAAATTTGCTGTCTTTGAGGATGCCAATGGCGGTCTTCTGTCTTGAGAATCTCAGTCCCGTTTATCGAACTGGATCTGGTTAAGCGGGATCAGAGTTGGATCCTGCTCGAACGTGTGAGTGTAGCAGCGCCGGATTCGCATTGAGCTCGATGAGCATTGGCTCAATGCGGATCAAAAGTGTCCGTGTGACAGGGGTATTACTTAGAAGAGTTGCTCCAGGTCATTCCAGGTTATCCCAGAAAAACGAAAAACACTGTTCTTTGCAGCGGCGTGAATCTGCATTGGAAGATACACAGCGAGGAGCATAACTGAAATGAGAAAATGGGCACCGCGAATACCGAAACACATGCGGCTGTCACATCACAGGCCTCGCCGCTGCCAGTGTGGCAACGCAAGCAAAGTCACGTGCTTACGGCTTCCAATCGAAATGGACGCAGCACTGAGACGTCTCGTATATCGCTAAATACAACACGTGGAAGAATAATTATTGTTTCTTTGATATTCTCACTTACAATGCGTCCACGAGGCAATGCACCATATCAATAAAAGTGTCCCAACACATTTACGAAGTTTACTTCTGAAGCAATGACACTAATAATTCGGAGCAGATATTGGGTGCAACCAAGCTAGCACTTCTCTATCATTTACAAAAACTGAGAGAAACGGACCAACAAAAGGAGACAAGAGCCACGCAGTCGCAGTCCTCAGTGTCACACACATATCTGAGGATAGTGTGTTGGGGCCCCCCTTTTCGTCTGTGCCACTAGGTTTCCTGCATCATGACTCATAATCGGGAGTCGGGAAATTGTAGCTATCGGTGATCCTAATTTCGCTGCTGGACGTCAGTGAATAAATTGTACGTTCTGTTTGCATAAAATGCTCATTGGATTGTGCAACAAGATGAAATGAGTGCCGGCGAAACGGATAACAGTCGCTTTTACGATACACACTGAGAAAAACTATAATTTCTGGAAACTTACTGGTCTCAAGGCCTCTCTGACTCTCATGCATCTGTCCATGCAAGTAAACAGTGTTTCTTTGAACTCTGTCATGTTCTGGAAAATGTACGCATAAAGAGGTGGCGACATTCAGTTTCGCTCTTTATTTGTTTAGGCCTAAACATAATTAGGGCTAAGATAATCCTGTACCGGAGGACGACAGTTTTACAATCGTTGTGAATATTGCAAAGCTCGTACTTCCTTGAGTATATTGAATATATAATGACATTATATCAAACAAGGACCACTCAATGCAATAACACAAAAATACAAACAATTCGTGTGAAAGAACAGCGTAAGCATGAGCTCTAAGTGAAAGGAGGAAACACTGCGTTCCAACATATCTTCAGAACGTAGCACCTACAGGACCATGTGAAATGTGAGACATGCAAGTGCAACGGCGTGCCCTGTTCTACACCATTCGAAATAGTGCATGCCAAGACGCACGCTTAAAATACCACCGGTCCAAACCCACCCTCTGAAATAAACCGCTTAATAATCCTCTGTGCTGAAATTCACAATGTCAAAATAAACCACAGTGACATGTAATGTTCTCCTGTGGTGTGTTAGTTGTGCAACAGGATGTTTCATGTGGGTGACCGCGTAAGGTTAGAGCGTTTTCTGATATTCTGCCTCCATATTGAACTCATTTCCTTCCATTTAAAAACCATTTGTATTTACAAATAAGGGGCACGATCTGCGCCTGCACGGGGTTGGTGTGTTCAAAACATAATGAACGCAGCTGTGCGAATGCTTCCCCTAAGTGCGACATCCGCTGTGCTGCACTGCTATAACGTTCTCGGATGTCTCTTTCCAGAATAGCCAAAATAATTTAGAGCTGTGAATGAATGGGACGACTATTCCTGAACGACGCAGTTATCAGTTGAACAGGTGCCTCCGATCTTAAGCCCACTGCAGTTTATCTAACATTTCACCGAGCCAGCTAAGTGCTGATACTGAATACTGCTGATACTGCAGAATTGCACTTGTCACTGAAAGCATACAGTTGCTTCATCTTAGACGAGATGTTTGATAGGACCGCTTCAGAAACAGCGCTGATGTACTGAAGTGGAACGACTAATGTTAACGTCTTTTATGCGTACACATGTATGTGAGAGAATCTCACTAAGGCAATGTCACAGAATTTTGCGAGGTGTAGATCTGACTGCTCAAATTTTTAGCCAAAGTCAGCTTCCCTCTGAAAAACCAATTTTACACATATTATTTGTGTGATTGTTATACTATGTACCAATGTTACTTGTCGCATATTTTTTTTTTTTTTTTTTTTGCCCATGGTGCCATGTACTATGTAAAGTGTATGCTTTTTCACGCTTGATTTTTGCTTTTCATGCTTGCTATTTTCATGTCTTTTGCCTTGCATAATCTTGAGAATAACAGCCACCCACATTGTGGGGACCAAGGGCTTTGTCGAGCTATCTATCTCTCTGGTCCTGGGCTGCACCATTGTTTGTGGAAATGAAGCTCGAGCTGAGCTCTCACACTCAGAACACTGCACCCAGGTTCCGCTGACACCACGGTTTTGATGAGGTAATGAAAACGGAAGCATCCTTCGAGGACATTATGAATGCATAACTCACCTTCTGGAGCGATGATGCGACAGCATAGCATAACCGCATGGACATGCATATAGACCTGAGTTCCTTCAGAACATTTCAGAGGAAGCGATGTACATGGATGCAAGTGCGATGAGATATGAGAAGATAGTGATTCTAACAGAACGTGACTGGGGCGATCCCTTCTGTTTTTTTATTGTGAGATACAATGTATCTTACTATTGCCGCAGGAACTTATGCCCCTATCACACTCTTCAATCAGCACCGAAAGCAATGACCATCGATGCGTAATCGATTGTTGACCAAACTGATCAATTGGCTCGCAACATGCTTGGTGGTGTTACCCCCATTGTCGATGCAAAGTCACTGATTGGGGATTCAATTCAGTCTCCCCCCCCCACACACACACACCCAGTCTAGTGACTTTCATTCAGTTACCATTGGTTTCGATTATCATTGAAAAGTAGCTGGGCCATTAGATGCAGGGAGTACTGCTACTCGCTTGTTGTATAATTGACTGCTGCGTATCAGGCTTAGCATACCAGGCTTACCATGTTCGCCGTCATCTTGTTAATATGTTTACCCTGACAAGTGTGCGATTGTGGAGCGCCCAGAAAAGATGTAAAAACCTTAAAGGGACTATTGCTACTGGATACCTGTCAATGAGACCCATACGCTAATGCTGCGTACCACTTCGCAGTTTACATGGCCATGTTTGTCTTGTGAAATCAGCTTGTATGTTAAATAAATGAGTTTTGGAGTTTCCCTCTCCCTCCCTGGCAGTTAAAGGTGGCCCGGTGATAGTAACATGATGATGATGTAGGCCAGGCACACGCACACAAGTTATTGTCTCCGAGGCGATTGTTTCCGAACTCGTCAGCTTCACGTTCGCACCACAATAGACTTGGTGCCCTCAGTACGTGCGCGGACTTTGGCTTACCTGTAGGAGCTCTAATGGGACGATGTTGTTGAGCCACAAGTGTTATCTCGTGGCTGCAAAAACACGTCCAACATTAACCCAGAAACGACACGTTCACAGAAAGCCCGCGGCCGCCACAGGCCGCCCCAACCACCTGCCGGTTGATCGCCGAGGTCTCCCTGGCCGCTCCCTCATTGAACTTTTCAGATGCGGAATGCTCTCAACGTACGTAGTGTCCTCTTGTCATCCATTACGTCAAATAGCACAGCAACTATTACCCTAATTCGCGTCGGACTTTTGGCTCTGGTGTTGGTGACGAACTCCCACTAGATCATTTTAGCCACACTCGCGACATGCTAGGCGTTCGTTAAAGTTTTCCTCTAAGCAGCGTGGAACCCCAAGTATTTCACGCACAGCACTGAGGTGACCCCGCGGCGTGTTCTCCAACAAATAAAATAAACTTCAGCGAAAGATCGATGCACGCAAAGTCCTGCACCGCGTCACGCTTATGAGCCATGTGCCTTTAGAAAATTTACAAGGAGCATATCGGAGAATGAGGGAAATTAGGAAGGTAAGAATGATCCCCTGGCATGTGGCTCGTGATGTGCACCTCCGTAGCCGCAGCCGGTATAAGCGGCATGTGAGCTGAAAAGCAAGAAAAAAAAAAGAAAATGATACGGGGACTTCCTTACGTCAAGCGAGGACTGTGCAAACCCTCCGCTGCTGCCTTCTGCAACTGGATTTCTGAATTTCATTGCACAGTGAGACTGCTCTGGACGGCGAAAATATTTTTCATGGCGAGTCTCGATTGACAGTTTAACGAAAGACACGGGGTTCCGAACCATCTGAAGTGTCACATCATTGCTCCTTTAGTCAAAATAGCATTAATCCTCTGTGGAAAAAATTTGTCTTTCCCCTGTAGAATAAATTCTAGCCCTTGTTCAGGACATAAATACAACAGAGAGCACCATAAAGTGAAGAGTCGAGGAGGGGTACGCATACAACTAAAACTCAAAAGTCCTATACTTACCCGCATTATCGAGGGTTTGAGGTTCAGTTCGATAAGGGTATCCTTGCAGGCCATAAAAGTTGTGGTAGCTATGCGGCTGGCGCGCGCAAGTTCCATGGCATCTTTGCATAGGAAGAAATGCAGGGATACAGGATATATTTTCCAAATGTCACTTTCTCCAATGTGTCACGCCGCGTATTGGTGATTATTTTTTATACTACTGCGTGGGAAGCTGTATCTGTACTCCATTACGATTGAATTTCGTCTCATTTCATTAACGCACAGCCTGATAGATTGGCTTATGGGCATATACAGGAATTACTAACACAACAACACATATAGATCGGGCAGAGGCACACACCATAGACGCGCACACCAGCGCTGCGAACCTACTACTAGCGCAGATATAGGAACTTGTAGTATGAGAGGCTGAATCGCATTTGGGGCTCCAGTGGGTCTCGTTGCTGCGCATCCTAGAACACTATGCAGTTTTACCTTTAAGGGGGCGCAAACTACTTTTCGGAAAGAGCATGTGTACCGAAACTTGGGCCAGAGCGAATTTACTTTGCTCTCTGACAGCGCGAGATGCTACGAGAGACGTAGGAAAAGAAGCAAGTTAATCGCGTCAGTCGAATTCAACAACGGCACTTCCAACGTAAATTGTACTGTCCAAATTAAACGAATCCCGTATGTGTGCCTGTATGCTACGCCTTTTGTATTTTCGTGCTGTAAGTGTAACGTGCTTGCGTTTTGTGTCGCGTTCGGAAAACCCTCTTCTTTTCCGTTCGGGAAAAACGCACCGCGTAGCGCTTTGTCGTGTCTTTACGTTCCTTCTATTGAGTACGCTAAAACTACGTCCCCTATTCTAGAACTGCCTTCGCACGGTTGTGTTGTGTGTCATGTGCTCATGTGATCCTGTGATGTGCTTGTGTCCTCAACACCCTCAGGATTCACAAAAAGCTCTGCATAGTTGAGAACGTCAGAGTAAAGATACAGAGGACAGCACATCCGCAGCCAAAGCACGGCACAAACACAACACGAGCATGGTGTTTGTGCTGTCCTATTTTTTTTTTTTTTTTTGCGTTCTCAACTGTGTACATAGCATTTAGTGCGTCGTGAGGGTGCTGAAGAAGCAAACACCTCATGGAATCAAATGCGTGGAACAACATAATGCTCAACATTGGAGCATCAGAAAACACCATGCAGGGATCCTGGCTTGCAACGCGCAACGAATGTGCAATATTCAACCAACACGCTCCGCCCATTACTTCGTTACAAAAAGCGGTTTTGGGTACTCATTACATACCAAAGCTCTATGACTACAGCAAAGGTGTCCCAGCTGCTGTCAGGTTGTAAATTTTTTGCCATAAGGTATATTAAATTCAGGGTGTCCCAGCTAACTGTAAACATATTTCAATTATATACAACACCTTTTCCAAGATGAAATCAATTGCGGTATAGCATATGCTGAAGGGCACTACCTAGGAGGGCATTAGCAAAGTACAAAGGCAATGTCTTAATTAACTTTCATTGATTAACTTTTTAATTATAAAACATAAAAGTTGTCCCAATGAGAACATCTGTTCCTTTCGGTCATCTGATATCGTAGCCGTTTTCAGAACAAAAAAACCGTTCGATAGATTACAGTGCCGCCTGATGCGTCGAAGATGAGCTTTAACTTGCGGAAACAAAACAAAAGCAAATGTATCGCGTGACTCAATCGGAACTGGCCTTATCTTGGGTTGCATTTTCTGTTTCCTTTCATTCTTTTTCCAGGACGCGAGAGGCGATAGTGTGCTCTTTCTCCCTCTCACATTGGGGGTGAAGGAAAGACGACTCTTCTAAGAAGCGCAATGAACAAAATAAAGAAAAAATGGCGTTCCTTCACTATTTTTTTTGCGGGAGATCTATCGAACAGATTTTTGTTCTGAAAACGGCTACGATATCAGGGGACCGAAAGGAACAGATGTTCTCATTGGGACAACTTTGTAGGTTTTATAATTAAAAAGTTAATTACTGAAAGTTAATTAAGACATTGCCTTTGGACTTTGCTAATGCCCTCCTAGGGAGTGCGCTTCAGCATATGCTATATTGCAATTGATTTCATCTTGGAAAAGGTGTTATATATATTTTTTAAAAATATGTTTGGAGTTAGCTGGGACACCCAGTATATTCACAAAGAAATGCGCAGGTACGTGTAAAAAGTGTCTTTGGCTAGCAGTGACAGTACACATTTAGGACGTGCACGCACACCATAATGACGCACAAAACGCCGCAATGGTATTTCTTCTGCGGCTGTCAATAAACCAGATGTGTATAAAACATACTCGATCATATCATATCATATCTTCCTGCTTTTCTTATTGTACTCCGTATCCAATGAATAGTCACAATCTACGTGAAGCCGGACGAAACGCACATTGAAAGACAACAGACGAACGACCTGTCGTCCCATCTATCCAGAATGCATCGTATTGCCAACTGCAGGATGGGACAAGCGAAAGCGAATGCATCGCTTGTATTTTCTTATTCTTTCGCTCGTGCAGAGGTTGGAAAGCAAGATAACACACTTAATAGAGAACATCAGAAACACATATTCAAGGGAGCTCACATTTGTGCGCGGATTTATGACGTTGAAGACGAGGACGGAACGCTACGTCGACCAAGCTCAATGAGTAAGCAGTCATTAACTCCGATGGCGCTGTCGCTGTCTAATGTGATAATGCATGGAGGAAGAAAACACAAGCAGCGGTTCTTCCCTGCAGAGTAGCGTAGCCACCCTCTAGCGGTCGCTCGAGTCAAAATCGCCATTACGTCCTGTCCACCACGTGATCTTCTCTAAAGTTTCGGTTTTACAAAGCTTTGTTTCTCGTGCTGCGCTCTGTGTGTTTTTGCTTTTCGGATGTCATTTATTGTGAAAATCTGAGCACCAATGCAGAAACAACGTATGGTAATTTGTTCCTGTCCCGGTTACGGCTCTCGTTGAACGGAGCGCAGCTCTGCCACGGGAGCAGGTTTTATTCGTAAGTACACGGTCGGTTGTGTTAGTCACCTGTGTGTGTTCGAGCCATATTGAATCGTTCGTTTAGCACCTGGCACTGCGCCGCAGATTCATTTCATATCCTCTGTTGTTGTACATCTGATTAATGGTGTTCTGGGTACATACCTTGGAACTCACCGTTGCCACACGTGATGTTTGCCGTCCCGCGTGCTCCTTTTGCGTTCTGCACACTGTGACTCGTCTTCTAATTGAAGCGTAAACAGCCGAACATAGAGAAATAAAAGTGCAAGCACGCGTTCAACATAATACTGCATCTGAAGTGTGACACAACTACAGCTCGCGTCCTGTGCTTTGGTGGCGGCGTGCTGTCTGTGATCACGTGAGGGGTCATATGTTACACAGGAGCATCCCAGAATGCAATGCGACGGCGGCTGCGCTCGTCTCGTTGGGATACTGTCCGAGAGGCCGCTCCTGTGTATGCTTCCTTCATGTGGTAATGAGATAGTAAAGCTTCGTTTGAAACTCGAGTGGAAGCTGTGAAAACGTGTCAATTTCGTCACTGGAGAAAATTACTGTCGAAGCGAATTATTATCTCTTTGGAAAAAAGAAGTCGATGACCTCATGATACATATAAACTGCTCTTTTCACGGTAACAACGCATAGTGGACGCACTCTGGTGCCTGCATGTTTGGTATCTGCGAACCACGTCAGACCGATCTACCGTTAAAGCTCAGCCATGCCGATTTTCGAGTGTTACAGAATGTAACGTTAGTCATACGACGTGTTCGCCAGAGAACACAAATTACATGCGCATAGTACTTATCCGAAAGTCCTCGCTTTTTTACAAACGTGAATTTTTAGTTTCACTGACATTCCGACTTATTATGTGCCAAATTATGTGCCAACGCCACGCTCGACGTCGGGAACGTTCCGGATTGGCGTGACATTTGACTTGATTTCTTCTGTCGAGCCGGCCGGGATGTCTGCTGGGCTGCTGCGTAGACTGAGATGGAAATGTAATCTAATATGATCCGCTATTGGTGCCCATAGGAAAAAAACGTCTTGAAGTTGCCTGCGAAATCCTGAGCGTACCCCAGGTTCCCTGTGGTTCTCTGAGGTTACCTCGGAACTTCCTCTGGTTCTACAGGAGCTAGCTCAAGGAATTCTGAGGTTTCACCTCAGGACCTCGCTTTCGCTCGTTTGAGGTAGCTGCATGAAGTTCTAAGGTCCGTCCTTAGAACACCAGACCTGATTGTGGTTCATTTAAGGTTCCGCCTCAAGACCTCAGACCAGGCTGTGGCGCTTATAGGGCTACCTCAGCGAATCTTGAGGATGAACGTCCCAAGCAGTACACAATACTATATTATATACCCACCATACCAATATTATATGCCCATATTGACTGGTCATTGGTGATACGGGCACAATATGGGACCCGTTTTGCCAGGGTTGCCCCATATATTGGCTCAAACTTGGCAATATGCCCAATTCAATACGTCGTTACGTCCAACAACTTTCTGCAGATGATACATATTGTTCGAAACAGTCAAGGTACGTGGCAATCCCTCTGTAACCTGGACTGCAACTCAACTTTTCACTTGCTGCAAACGGCCGTCATATTGCATCGCGATGCCAATCACAAACGGTCGAACCGACTGAGAGCGTGGTCGTTCGAGCATAATCACGCGTCCTACAACTAATGCGCATATGCGACACTAGAATCGGACGCTTCACTAGTGCTAAAATGTCGCCCGTTCCTCTAATGACAACGAAGTTGTAGCAGGAAAAGTAAAAGACTAAATGTTTGATAGGAAGGGATAGTAGTAATTGGTCGTGTCGTACTCTAGGGGTGTCCAGTTAGAGACATGGGTGTCTGGTTCGAACCCCACAGCGTCTGGCGTATTTTCCCTGCGCGGCGCCTGTGCGGAGGGTTGTCCGCACGCTTATCGGCGAGGGGAGGGCTGCGTGCGCATTTACCCTCTCACATTTTTCAGCCTGGGCCAACTTCTTTCGTCATTTTTCAATCTGCGCCGACTTTTTTCGCGACTTCTTCCCGTGCGCGACAGGCGGCGCTCGGGTGGAGTCTCTTACCGGTAGGCGGAGCGTGGCCAGAGGGTTGCGTGAGCGCTTACTTGCTCACATTTTTCAGCCTGGGCCGACTTCTTTCATCATTTTTCAGTCTGTGTCGACTTCAATTGCAATTTTTTTTCAGCTACAGCAGGTGTGCAGTAGGCGATTTACATGCAAAGGATAGCCATACACAAAAGTACAAGTGAAAATATATTTATTAAAGTCATTAGTGTCAGGAATTAGGTTATGACTCAGTGTGAAGGAGAAAAACTCAGCCAAAAAATCTGATGCAATAGCATTGAAGGGGTATTTTATTAGTGATAATCACGCAAGTTTTCAATTAAGCAGAAGGAGTAGCACATTTTAATCAAAGAAAATATTTTAATCAATACGATTACAATCAAATTAAAAGTTTTATTATAAAAAGTCTAACATGACCAACCATAGCGGAGTTTTAAATACAATGTTTCTTATATGTAACTTCATGCGCAACAGCTAGTCTTCCATTATGACACATTTAATCAAAGAATATATTTTTAATCAATATGATTACAATCGAAATTAAAAGTTTTATTATAAAAAGTCTAACATTATTATACGTGACCACCATACTGGAGCTTTAATTACAAGTGCCGATATACGTATGTGAACAACAGAGAACCTGGAAGACCATGAGACACGAACACGAGAGGAAATAAAATCTATAACAATATATTGGTTAATCAAAACAACAGAGGAGGAGAATAATCTATCATTTTAACTATCATAAAATCATCCTCGTGACTTCCCCATACAATTTTCATTTTAAGAGACACTACAAACCTTACTTTGTTTTATGAATTCAACACAGAAAATATATTAAAAAATGAACATCAACACATAGCACGCTCCTAGCCAACAATCAGCTCTAATAATATCTGCCCTCATTTGTTGAAGACGGGAGGCGTACACCTGACAGTTATGAACATTTTCGAGCGCAATAGGGAAAATTATTCCAACATTACACAAGTAATCAATTTCTTATTAAGTAAACAGCATAGACATAGGGAAATAATGAGAAAAACGATCAACAGCTAATAGAGAACCAAAACACATCACATAAACAACAGACACATGCAGGAAAATAAATGAAAAAGAATCTATCAAAACGACCAACATGCACGGATGAATGGCAGAGAAACACTTTGAACAGCACATGATGAATAATTTAATACAGCACAGAGCTAACGCTGAATAGCAGAGAAACAATCTAAACGGCGCATCTGCCAACGTGTAAACAACAGACAGGAAAATATTGCTGAAACAAGATCAACAGCTAAAGAGAACCAAAATCCAACACGTAAACAAGAGGTACACAAAGGATAAATAGTTGAAGAACAATCTAACAAAACAAGAAACATGCACGGATGAATAGCAGAGAAACACTCTAAACGGTGCATCTACCAACGGTAAACAACAGACACATGCAGGAAAATAATTGAAAAAGAATCAATCAAAACGATAAACATGCACGGAAGAATAGCAGAGAAAGGCTTTGAACGATGCATCTGCCAACATGTAAACAACACACCGGAAAATAATAGCGAAACAAACTATCAAACATTACAATTTGAAATAATATATCTTTTGAACTATCATAAATTCAACCTTGCGAGCTAACAATATAGAATTTTCATCCTACTCAGGCACTATAAACATTACCTTGACAGAGCTATCCAAACACGCACCACAGCTATGCTTTACAATATTTACAACCAGACTCGAGACCCGGCGGGGTCACTCTCTCCCTCTATGCAGCCCGGTGGGGTCACTCTCTCCATCTATACAGCCCAAAGCATGGAACCTGTTGTCAATCTGTGGGGTGTGGAAATCCTCTCTCCTTTTCACATTCTTTTCTCCAAAAGGAAATATTCTTAGGTTCGGTGTACAGAGCCGAATTTTTTTTTTATTGATCGCAAATAGACATTGGAATTATTCGACTCTCAAGAACACAATAAGAATTCTATCAAAAAACAATAGAACGCAAAAATCGAAGAAGAGACTTTCTAAGCAAACGAGAAAATATTATCGATGCAAACAATACTCAACGAGAAACGTTGCATTTAATGTATTTCAGATCAGACACAACTATTAGGCAATCATTATTCTCAACTCACAAAATATCAATCGAGTGAAAGTCAAGTTTATTCAGTGATAGAAACAATACTAATTCGAAAACGAGAAACAAATTTAATTACATAATTTTTAATGATAACTTTGCAACAGTAATTTCTACACGCAGAAGCCACAAACAACTCATATGAAATGCAAAATTATTGTGTTTGCTATAGCGGAAATCAACGCACACAACATTCCAATCTAGTAGAATATTTTTATTAATATCAATCGAGTGATCATCTGAAACAAAGTCAAAGCAGTAATTAATTTAGGCAAACATTTTCCTAACCGAGTGTGCAAATACATCACAGAAACACGTCTTTTTCATTGAGGACCCAATAGTGGAAACAAAATATCAATCGAGTGAAAGTCAAGTTTATTCAGTGATAGAAACAATACTAATTCGAAAACGAGAAACAAATTTAATTACATATTTTTTATGATAACTTTGCAACAGTAATTTCTATATGCAGAAGCCACAATCAACTCATCTGAAATGTAAATTATAGTGTTTGCTACAGCGGAAATTACGCACACAACATTCCAAACTAATAGAATATTTTTATTAATATCAATCGAGTGATCATCTGAAACAAAGTCAAAAGCAGTAATTAATTTAGGCAAACATTTTTCGTAACCACGCAGTGCAAATATACATCACAGAAACACGTCTTTTTCATTCAGGACCCACTAGTGGAAACGAAGTGAGAGAGGGAAGCTGAGTTCCCGTACACTTTCGTTAAGGTTACGCCCGCAGGGAGTAGGGGAATCCAGCAATAGTCTCGGTATACAAAGCCATAAACCGACTCCAGCAAGTCAAGTTAGGGAATGAGGGGCTCTAGCGCTGTCTTGTACATAGAATCATTGAAAGCAAACGTTTTTTTCCTTACACATCACATCTTTTTGTAAATTGAATTTCATAATTCTCACGGCAGGTGGAACATTCTAAACGGGATAATAAATTTTTAATAAATAAAATACAACCTATATGATTTAATTAAATGTCGAGGCGCACTACAAAACAGAACAGACAATTGCTATACATTGAAGAGATGGACGGATTTTGTACTCGTTACCATACGTCATGGGAGGACCTGATAAAAAGCTGCTTCGAAAAGGAGGAGCCGCGAAACGATTCATTTATCGCTGCATTTCAATACGTCCTAGACATGGTCGTATTCGGAGATATGGCACAAATTATGGAATTCAAGATGCGAGAACTTGTGTGCCGAATCTACAATAGTTATAAAAATATTTGCACGTCATCATCGGAAGGACCACTTGGGTTGATGGTGGAGTTTTTGAGGTTTGCTAACGAAGAGTTGAAATACACTAGACCAAACGTAATTGTAATCATTGCAATGGGTATTGCATTAATTAAGAAAGCAATCAGATCAAATTATCATATACAAGCAGTCTATACCGCACGATTCATTACGGATTTGTTGAAATTACACCTAACGGCTGAAATGGAAAGTACATAAAAAATCTTATCACGTGATATATTCCACTAGAGCCTCTACACATTTATTTTATTCTACCAGTCAAGGATGTCGAATGAACAGAACTTCAATATTGTCGTGCAAGGTCTGATGTATCATCACTTATTGAAACTCAACAAATATATCAATTGTGGTGGGCCACCGGATGATTTTCATCTAATACTCACTTGTACGCCATTCAAGAATCTTCATACAAAGAAAGGAAGCATCAATAAGAGACTGTGCAAGTTCGTCGCAACAAAGTGCAAGTTGTTGAAGCAATACAAACACGACGACGTTGGTTTTGCGCAAAAAAACCCAAACATCATCATCATCATCACAAACACGACGACAACATATCACCTGCGTTAATCAACGCTGGATTCAAGCGCCCAATAATCAGAATAAATTACTTGATGTCTTCGGAATTCATCAATCAAGACAACAAACGAAAACTTCGGAGTTTGGAATAGAACTGTAATTTATCGAAACAAACAAGTGTATAATTGAAATAATAATTGTATTCTTTGTCATCATTGTAATGTATTCTACACAGCGCAACGAAAACAGCTTATGACTAGATTGAAGATTGCTAAGGAGACACTACATACAAGGATCTTCGCACGGAATCAGCGCTGCAATCAAAGAGATTTTTACACGACCACACTCCATACAACACCGACACCCGAAGGAAAGAATTGTATAAGAATCGATAATAGAAATTTAGAGGCATGTTACATCAATCTTTGTTTACAAAGAGGATCACTAATATTTTGCGATAGCTTATTTTACGAATTAAATTGCATAGTGTATATATTTTCTCAGACTATTGGACAGTTGACAATACTATATTGAAAGGAATCTATTATCAAATGACGCGATGCAAGTGATGGACATGCATGATGCGCTAGCGGAGTCTACAATTCTAATCATCATAACATGCGGCACACAATTCCAATAAGATTTTGGGAGAATCGAATCACGCAACTTTCATCAGAAATCTTTAACCAATGAAGATGTGCACTATCCATAAGATATGTAATTATAATAAGTAAATATTACTTTTGCAAACTTAACCAAAGCAGCACACATAAACGTAGCTCCAATTCACAGGACGCACCCGAGTTTTTTCATTAGCCATACTGAAAAACTATGAGTCTACTCACTATGTCACGTCATGTGAGGCACTACAAATGGGAAGGACATACATTAATTTTAGAAGATTTTAGATCATAATGAAACAAAACGCAAACTCCAACAACAAAGGTTCTTGTTTAAATTTTCAAAGCCAAAACTGTATACACTTTCTTACAATTTTTTAATATATAGATTAAAAAGCTGTCTATATAGTCACACATTGTATACAATATATTTGTTTGTACATTAATTGCTAAAATTTATCAGATCACATTCCGGAGCAGTGGTGACTATCGGTAAGTGTTTAATTAAAATTTGAACTGCTGCCGCAATTTACGAACTGAGTTGTAGAAAGTGTAATTTGGCTCACTTTGATACGCGATGGTTTTAAGAACTCTTGTCAAAGAATTTAATCGAGTGTATTGATATTTTCTATATACTCTATGACGTAATGTGAATTCTCCATGACGCGGATAGTAAAAGTTACGAATATTTTTCGAAGGAAATGGTCATCCGCGTCGTCGAATGCGTTTCGGCAACACGCCGGGCCGCATTATCCCAATGCCGTACCCGAAACCGAACGCGATTCTGCGCCCGACGCGTTAACGCGGTACCGCACACGTGCGTGTTGCTTTCTTCCGGAAACGGGTTCGACGACGCGGATGACCATTTCCTTCGAAAAATATTCGTAAGTTTTACTATCCGCGTCATGGAGAATTCACATTACGTTATAGAGTATATAGAAAATATCAATACACTCGATTAAATTCTTTGACAAGAGTTCTTAAAACCTTCGCGTATCAAAGTGAGCCAGCTAAAGCTGCGAAATTACACTTTCTACAACTCAGTTCGTAAATTGCGGCAGCAGTTCAAATTTTAATTAAACACTTACCGATAGTCACCACTGCTCCGGAATGTGATCTGATAAATTTTAGCAATTAATGTACAAACAAATATATTGTATACAATGTGTGACTATATAGACAGCTTTTTAATCTATATATTAAAAAATTGTAAGAAAGTGTATACAGTTTTGACTTTGAAAATTTAAACAAGAACCTTTGTTGTTGGAGTTTGCGTTTTGTTTCATTATGATCTGAAATCTTCTAAAATTAATGTATGTCCTTCCCATTTGTAGTGCCTCACATGACGTGACATAGTGAGTAGACTCATAGTTTTTCAGTATGGCTAATGAAAAAACTCGGGTGCGTCCTGTGAATTGGAGCTACGTTTATGTGTGCTGCTTTGGTTAAGTTTGCAAAAGTAATATTTACTTATTATAATTACATATCTTATGGATAGTGCACATCTTCATTGGTTAAAGATTTCTGATGAAAGTTGCGTGATTCGATTCTCCCAAAATCTTATTGGAATTGTGTGCCGCATGTTATGATGATTAGAATTGTAGACTCCGCTAGCGCATCATGCATGTCCATCACTTGCATCGCGTCATTTGATAATAGATTCCTTTCAATATAGTATTGTCAACTGTCCAATAGTCTGAGAAAATATATACACTATGCAATTTAATTCGTAAAATAAGCTATCGCAAAATATTAGTGATCCTCTTTGTAAACAAAGATTGATGTAACATGCCTCTAAATTTCTATTATCGATTCTTATACAATTCTTTCCTTCGGGTGTCGGTGTTGTATGGAGTGTGGTCGTGTAAAAATCTCTTTGATTGCAGCGCTGATTCCGTGCGAAGATCCTTGTATGTAGTGTCTTCTTAGCAATCTTCAATCTAGTCATAAACTGTTTTCGTTGCGCTGTGTAGAATACATTACAATGATGACAAAGAATACAATTATTATTTCAATTATACACTTGTTTGTTTCGATAAATTACAGTTATATTCCAAACTCCGAAGTTTTCGTTTGTTGTCTTGATAGATGAATTCCGAAGACATCAAGTAATTTATTCTGATTATTGGGCGCTTGAATCCAGCGTTGATTAACGCAGGTGATATGTTGTCGTCGTGTTTGTATTGCTTCAACAACTTGCACTTTGTTGCGACGAACTTGCACAGTCTCTTATTGATGCTTCCTTTCTTTGTATGACGATTCTTGAATGGCGTACAAGAGAGTATTAGATGAAAATCATCCGGTGGCCCACCACAATTGATATATTTGTTGAGTTTCAATAAGTGATGATACATCAGACCTTGCACGACAATATTGAAGTTCTGTTCATTCGACATCCTTGACTGGTAGAATAAAATAAATGTGTAGAGGCTCTAGTGGAATATATCACGTGATAAGATTTTTTATGTACTTTCCATTTCAACCGTTAGGTGTAGTTTCAACAAATCCGTAATGAATCGTGCAGTATAGACTGCTTGTATATGATAATTTGATCTGATTGCTTTCTTAATTAATGCAATACCCATTGCAATGATTACAATTACGTTTGGTCTAGTGTATTTCAACTCTTCGTTAGCAAACCTCAAAAACTCCACCATCAACCCAAGTGGTCCTTCCGATGATGACGTGCAAATATTTTTATAACTATTGTAGATTCGGCACACAAGTTCTCGCATCTTGAATTCCATAATTTGTGCCATATCTCCGAATACGACCATGTCTAGGACGTATTGAAATGCAGCGATAAATGAATCGTTTCGCGGCTCCTCCTTTTCGAAGCAGCTTTTTATCAGGTCCTCCCATGACGTATGGTAACGAGTACAAAATCCGTCCATCTCTTCAATGTATAGCAATTGTCTGTTCTGTTTTGTAGTGCGCCTCGACATTTAATTAAATCATATAGGTTGTAATTTTATTTATTAAAAATTTATTATCCCGTTTAGAATGTTCCACCTGCCGTGAGAATTATGAAATTCAATTTACAAAAAGATGTGATGTGTAAGGAAAAAAACGTTTGCTTCCAATGATTCTATGTACAAGACAGCGCTAGAGCCCCTCCTTCCCTAACTTGACTTGCTGGAGTCGGTTTATGGCTTTGTATACCGAGACTATTGCTGGATTCCCCTACTCCCTGCGGGCGTAACCTTAACGAAAGTGTACGGGAACTCAGCTTCCCTCTCTCACTTCGTTTCCACTAGTGGGTCCTGAATGAAAAAGACGTGTTTCTGTGATGTATATTTGCGCTGCGTGGTTACGAAAAATGTTTGCCTAAATTAATTACTGCTTTTGACTTTGTTTCAGATGATCACTCGATTGATATTAATAAAAATATTCTATTAGTTTGGAATGTTGTGTGCGTAATTTCCGCTGTAGCAAACACTATAATTTACATTTCAGATGAGTTGATTGTGGCTTCTGCATGTAGAAATTACTGTTGCAAAGTTATCATAAAAAATATGTAATTAAATTTGTTTCTCGTTTTCGAATTAGTATTGTTTCTATCACTGAATAAACTTGACTTTCACTCGATTGATATTTTGTTTCCACTATTGGGTCCTCAATGAAAAAGACGTGTTTCTGTGATGTATTTGCACACTCGGTTAGGAAAATATTTGCCTAAATTAATTACTGCTTTGACTTTGTTTCAGATGATCACTCGATTGATATTAATAAAAATATTCTACTAGATTGGAATGTTGTGTGCGTTGATTTCCGCTATAGCAAACACAATAATTTTGCATTTCATATGAGTTGTTTGTGGCTTCTGCGTGTAGAAATTACTGTTGCAAAGTTATCATTAAAAATTATGTAATTAAATTTGTTTCTCGTTTTCGAATTAGTATTGTTTCTATCACTGAATAAACTTGACTTTCACTCCATTGATATTTTGTGAGTTGAGAATAATGATTGCCTAATAGTTGTGTCTGATCTGAAATACATTAAATGCAACGTTTCTCGTTGAGTATTGTTTGCACCGATAATATTTTCTCGTTTGCTTAGAAAGTCTATTCTTAGATTTTTGCGTTCTATTGTTTTTGATAGAATTCTTATTGTGTTCTTGAGAGTCGAATAATTCTAATGTCTATTTGCGATCAATAAAAAAAAATTCGTCTCTGCACACCGAACCTAAGAATATTTCCTTTTGGAGAAAAAAATGTGAAAAAGAGAGAGGATTTCCCCACCCCCACAGATTGACAACAGGTTCCATGCTTTGGGCTGTATAGATGGAGAGAGTGACCCCACCGGGCTGCATAGAGGGAGAGAGTGACCCCGCCGGGTCTCGAGTCTGGTTGTAATTATTGTAAAGCATAGCTGTGGTGTGTGTTTGGATAGCTCTGTCAAGGTAATGTTTACAGTGCCTGAGTAGGATGAAAATTCTATATTGTTAGCTCGCAAGGTTGATTTTATGATAGTTCAAAAGATATATTATTTCAAATTGTAATGTTTGATAGTTTGTTTCGCTATTATTTTCCGGTGTGTTGTTTACATGTTGGCAGATGCATCGTTCAAAGCCTTTCTCTGCTATTCTTCCGTGCATGTGTATCGTTTTGATTGATTCTTTTTCAATTATTTTCCTGCATGTGTCTGTTGTTTACCGTTGGTAGATGCACCGTTTAGAGTGTTTCTCTGCTATTCATCCGTGCATGTTTCTTGTTTTGTTAGATTGTTCTTCAACTATTTATCCTTTGTGTACCCCTTGTTTACGTGTTGGATTTTGGTTCTCTTTAGCTGTTGATCTTGTTTCAGTAATATTTTCCTGTCTGTTGTTTACACGTTGGCAGATGCGCCATTTAGATTGTTTCTCTGCTATTCAGCGTTAGCTCTGTGCTGTATTAAATTATTCATCATGTGCTGTTCAAAGTGTTTCTCTGCCATTCATCCGTGCATGTTGATCGTTTTGATAGATTGTTTTTCATTTATTTTCCTGCATGTGTCTGTTGTTTATGTGATGTGTTTTGGTTCTCTATTAGCTGTTGATCGTTTTTCTCATTATTTCCGTATGTCTATGCTGTTTACTTAATAAGGAATTGATTAATTGTGTAATGTTGGAATAATCTTCCCTATTGCGCTCGAAAATGTTCATAACTGTCAGGTGTACGCCTCCCGTCTTCAACAAATCAGGGCAGATATTATTAGAGCTGATTGTTGGCTAGGAGCGTGCTATGTGTTGATGTTCATTTTTTAATATATTTTCTGTGTTGAATTCATAAAACAAAGTAAGGTTTGTAGTGTCTCTTAGAATGAAAATTGTATGGGGAAGTCACGAGGATGATTTTATGATAGTTAAAATGATAGATTATTCTCCTCCTCTGTTGTTTTGATTAACCAATATATTGTTATAGATTTTATTTCCTCTCGTGTTCGTGTCTCATGGTCTTCCAGGTTCTCTGCTGTTCACATACATATATCGGCACTTGTAATTAAAGCTCCAGTATGGTGGTCACGTATAATAATGTTAGACTTTTTATAATAAAACTTTTAATTTTGATTGTAATCATATTGATTAAAAATATATTCTTTGATTAAATGTGTCATAATGGAATACTAGCTGTTGCGCATGAAGTTACATATCAGAACATTGTAATTAAAACTCCGCTATGGTTGGTCATGTTAGACTTTTTATAATAAAACTTTTAATTTGATTGTAATCGTATTGATTAAAAATATTTTATTTGATTAAAATGTGCTACTCCTTCTGCTTAATTGAAAACTTGCGTGATTATCACTAATAAAATACCCCTTCAATGCTATTGCATCAGATTTTTTGGCTGAGTTTTTCTCCTTCACACTGAGTCATAACCTAATTCCTGACACTAATGACTTTAATAAATATATTTTCACTTGTACTTTTGTGTATGGCTATCCTTTGCATGTAAATCGCCTACTGCACACCTGCTGTGGCTGCAAAAAAATTTCGATTGAAGTCGACACAGATTGAAAAATGATGAAAGAAGTCGGCCCAGGCTGAAAAATGTGAGCAAGTAAGCGCTCACGCAACCCTCTGGCCACGCTCCGCCTACCGGTAAGAGACTCCACCCGAGCGCCGCCTGTCGCGCACGGGAAGAAGTCGCGAAAAAAGTCGGCGCAGATTGAAAAATGACGAAAGAAGTTGGCCCAGGCTGAAAAATGTAAGAGGATAAACGCGCACGCAGCCCTTCCCTCGCCGATAAGCGCGCGGACAACCCTCCGCAAAGGCGCCGCGCAGGGAAAATACGCCAGACGCTGTGGGGTTCGAACCAGACACCCATGTCTCTAACTGGACACCCCTAGAGTACGACACGACCAATTACTGCTAGGGATGTCTCGTCTGTAACGCTAGGTGCTTTCAAGTTACTGCAGGCAGTGTGAGTTGGTGAGGAGCATGTCCGTCAACGTCACGAAAGTGTTTCGCTCCTTCGCATCTAGGAGCAGTTTGGAAATTTGGTTTATATACTATTGCGATCGCAATAAAGGCTGCTGAGGCGTGTTTGGCATTTGCAGTTCCGTGGGACTCGCAGGGTCCTTCAACGACACGGGCACAGCACCTGGAGAGGCTTTGAAAGAGACGAGTGAGCTCTACGATGTATGACGGTTTAATGACAGGGAATGGCGATGCAGTGGAAAACGAAACCTCGCGCCGCGGGGGCAGATGCGCAGGAGGTATTGATGGTGATGACTCGTGTGCTGAAGATGCGGTTATCGCTACATGGCTCTCCCCCCCCCCCCCCCCCCCCGGAGAGGAGAATGGCGCGACGCTTTCTGGACGAGGACTGTACGTGGCGGAGGGGTCTCGTCGCGCTGGGACACTGGGTGGCTGAAACGGTGTCCGCTGAACACACTCCTACCGAAGGAGACGGGCAAGGGTCCAGGTAGGCTGGCTTGAGGCGGTCGACCGCAACTGAGTCCGGACCTCGGGGAAGGAGCAGGCGGAAGTGCTTCAGCGACCGCGACAGGACCTCGTGCGGCCCGCTGTAAGGAGGCTGGAGCGGTGGTCGCCCAGCGACCAGGCGCAGAAACACGTGCGTAGCCGTGTCAAGGCCTGATGGTCTAAACGTCAGGCGTGAAGACTGGTTCTGGGTCGGAGTGGCCTGGAGGTCTTGGAAGGTGGATCGCAGGCGTGCGGACGAATAGTCCGGTACAGCGTCAGCGGGGACTGGGGTTAAAAAGGAACCGGGCAAGCGCAGCGTGGTGCCAAGGGCCAACTCGGCAGGGCAGCATCGCAGATCCTGTTTAACGGCCGAACGCATCCCCAAAAGGACCAGCGGGAGACGATCAGGCCAGGAAAGCGGGCTGCCAGTGGCGCACAGGGCGGTCTTGAGTTGCCGGTAAAAGCGCTCGACCAGGCCAGTCGCTGCCGGATGGTCGGCGGTGGTGCGGCAGTCCCGGGTCCCGAGGAGACAGCAGAGCTCACGGAAGAGATGAGATTCAAATTGTCTGCCGCGGTCGGTTGTTACAGTGGACGATACGCCGAAACGGGACACACAGCCGGCGACGAAAGCGGCGGCGACAGTCTCTGCTGTTATCTCAGATATGGAAATGGCTTCAGGAAATGTAGAGGAGGTGGTGTTCCCCTACATGAGTCCTGACCGGCGATGATGCAATGTCCCAGCGGGAAGATGGACGTGGCATCACACTAGGACGGTGCCGGTAGAACGTCTCGGGTCACCAGTTGTAGAGGCTATGAAAGAGACGAGTGAGCTCTAGTAGTAGAGTATGACGGTTTAATGACAGGGAATGGCGATGCAGTCGAAGACGAAAACTCGCGCCGCGGGGGCAGGTGCGCAGGAGGTATTGATAGTGATGACTCGTGTGCTGAAGATGCGGTGATCGCTACACACCTATTCATCGTTTTTAGGGCGATGCAGTGTTGTTTCTGTGGACCAATAAGAAGATCTGCAGGGATGGAAGCAAAAACAAAAAGAAGAGAGAAGTAATATTAGTGGTGGATATAATACCGTATAATGCTTTATTATTACACGGAGTCCCCGTTGGCATTATGACGGAAATATTGGCGCAATATGGGTAAAACGGGCTTGCAGATGTGGTCCCGATATTGATCCAATATCGATCCCGTTTGCACTCCCCATATTGCTCCCATATTGGCAGCCCATGTTTCCCCAATATTGGTAATCCTGGCAGCGCATATGGGTCCAATACTGGACAAGTATTGGCGTGATGCTTAGGGTAGGGCCTGACACCTTGATACACTTTACAGCCCTTGGGAATTTCTGCGGGAATTTCTCAGGCCCCTTTTTCGTTGGAGAGGCTCGCAAGGTTTCTTGGAGTAGAACTTAATGTGCTGACTTTTAACTTAATTATGTTAACGTCGTTCAATTGACGACCATTGACAACATTAATTGATCCTATATCAAGTCGTAACGCGGAACCGTTACGTGAAATTTCATAACTGTCATCAACATAAACCATCAGGAAGGCATAACTTCAACGTCAAAATTTCGGTTATAAACTAAAGCTCTGCTAGCACAGTAAAAACCCAGAAATAGTACACAAATAGGAACGTTTTTACAAAAATCGCAATGAACGAATTGCTAAAAAGCAAACGAGCTGGTGATTAGAATTCATATTACTAATACCCGAGACTAGATAAATACGAAACCAGACGGACACTATTCGCGTATGCCTGTTTTCGTAGCTCGTGTTCTTTCGTGTGAAAAGTACACAACATATTTTTGCGTAACCAATCATCTGAAACCAAATAAGAGCGAATTTTATAGGACAAACCTTAGAAGTCCACGCGTTAATATTTATTAGATACTAGAATCGATAGATAAAAATTGCAAACAGGAGTTGTTGCAATAGTTTCTGCTTCTATGAGCTTCAGACAGGTTGGCGTGCGCCATTACAGAGAAATGTTATGCAACAAAAATATTCAAAAGATTGAATATTTGGTTTCATTCATACTGTTGTTTGATCTCAGGACATTACCCATAAATGCTATATAGCAATACTAGATCATGTAATCTAATAGTTGTTCATGTTCGGCCATATTAAACGTAGACCTTCTCGTGCATGCGCCATGCCATGGTATGGTGCATGCACGGTCAATTCCATGTTTGAAATGTCGTGAACAACAAATACAGAGCATGATGCAGTTTTGCTGTGGAGCATTTATGACCTAAGTCCTCGGACCGAAAACAATGGTATCTGTTTTGCCACAGTTAGTAAAGTGCAGTACACAATTGAAATAATATATCACACAATAAATTAGTACGGCAAATGGCATTTGAGATACTGTGGGAGACCGTCATTATAACGGGAAAATTTTTTTACAGCATTGCTTCACCACTAAACGCACTGCAGGCCCACCACAGCTCGGAATGGTACCCCAGTGAATACTGATTTGTCCAAAACAGGGGAGTGTATGCCTTTGTTGTACTAACCTTTTTGATGCAAAATCGTACAAAAATGTTTTAAGTCAATGGGGAGGGCGAGGATATCATTGTGGACGCTGGTTGGTCTACATTGCGTTGTGCATGAAGGTGATTGTCGGCACAGTTACCTTAGAAGTCGGCCCAGGACGCACATTTCCCCAGGGAATCAGTCGTGACGTTGCCCACCTCGTGAGGCCGACAACGGCGAGCCCTTTCACCACAACCACCATTTTGAAGAGTGCAGGTGGTACAAGACTGTATTCCCACATTATGGGCAGCATTGACCAATAACCATAGCATAGCAGAGACTATTTATTGTAGCACACATTTGCAGCATCTCAAAATACCTGGCGATATACCTGTTCAATATAGACAACCTCCAAAAAGTCAGCCTTGTCTTGCGTGTGTGTACCTAGAAGTGTGGACTCTAATGATATGACAAATAGTTGTCTGCCTCTTGAACGTACATGCCTCACCGTGTGCCAGTCTCCATGGCACGCATATGGCATACCACACTAATTAACATGAACCATAGGCACCTGCAATGCTGAAGAAGAGTGTGAACCTTCTATAGCTTGTTGTGTCAAAGAAAAACGCTCTGATTTGTAAACAGTGTAGTGTATGGCTGCGCCTTAATTCCACATCAAAAGAAAGTTTCATGAAGAAAACACAATAAAGGATAGGAAGGGGCATGCACAATGTCCCAATGTTTTGTGTGTATATCCCTTCTTGCCCCTCGTGTTGGGCTTCCCGGTCACTTTCATGAACTGGACGGCAGTCAACATGCTCTTTCGAGAATACGTAATGGAAGGAGTCCAATATGGTTTCCAGGCTGTGTGTAGTCATTGCTTTCTGGTCATCATGATGATGGTAATTAAGAATTTCAGGATAATTGCTGCAATGGTATTACGCTTGTGTTCTCTCAAAGGCGCGGTTGGCAATGGCGGATCCATGGAGGGGAGAGAAGGAAGTGCAATATACACACTGCCGTTCTGGAAGGGGTGATTATACAACCGTTCGCTCTCCGGCTGATCTTTCCTTTCTTTTTTCTTAATTAACATATCCCCCCCCCGTTCGCTCTCACCCCTTTGGATCTCCAACTGGTTGTTGGTCACCTGTAATGTAGTAGCGTGCACATGACAACAACAACCTATATTTGCACTTGTTTGAATATCGTTGGAACAGTGTATCATTTCTGTTTTTTATGGGTGTTCACTGGAAGCCTCTTGTCGGCTGTACTTCGATTTTCACTAAAAGCCTCCGGTGAGATGTGGGCAAACCAACATTGAAGATCCATATAGATCATAGGAGCCTAATATACTACGTATCTATGTGAGCGTGATATATTCTTTGATATTTCTAGCACAGTCGGGCCTAACCCTTGGCCGGGTCCTGGTTTGTAGAAACACAAATCACGTTGATTAAACCAAGGGGTGCAGTATGTGACCAACATAACTGAATACACCAGCTTACTCTCACCAAATTTTGTGGCATTATTATTTTGAAGTAACAGCCATATGCTGCGCGGCCCCATTCATGCAAAGGCTCTTCTCTTCCTCGTTCCCCTGTAGCCTAGGAATATTAGGTCTTCAGTATCGCCAGCTTTATTTGCCGAGCATGCCGTTATTTACGTTGAATACTGTTTCATAATTGTTTCTCTGTACAAATAAGACAGAAGATTTGTGGACCGGGAGAACACTTGTACTCTGTGTATTACAAGGCGGAGGACAGCCTCAACCATTTCCGCAGGAGTTGCTCGGTTTGTGACAAAATATATACCCTCTGTCACTGACTGGGAAAATGTTGTTTCAATGACAGCTGTGGAATTTTAAGTACACGTACTAATAAAAAGAACAAAGGAAGAGGAAGTGCTGAATAGAAAGTGAATAGGAAGTGCAAAGTTCTCGAGAACATATTCACAGTTTCTTGTCGGTAATGTTGTTGAGAAGAGTTCGCAGTTGTTTCCATCGTCCAATAGCTCTATGGGTTACCCGGTCGAACGGAACCTCATGGCCGACCGCCACGACTGGAAAGTCGAAGAAAGCCTCAGCTTTCATCCAGTCAGGGGCATGGTACCCCATCTACGTAGTTAGGGCATGTTTTCCACATCTACGTCACAAAATTGGCTGCGCCCATGACTCGTTCTTGTTTCTTTGATTCGTTAACTTTCGTAATCGGAAGAATTCCAAAATTGAGAAACGAAGGGGCGTTTCGGGGACACTTGGATGACCTCGTTCTGGATATCACAACCGTTTCAATACATCAGGAAATCGGTGTAGCTGACCTTTGAAACACTACGTCAGTCTGGTGCGCACACCAAACATACTAGGATGCCCCAGCATCATTTTATTGTGATAGTAGGCCACCCTGATGCGGCGATCAAAAACGGCATGCCTGTCTAATGCGGACAGCACGGGAACACGAGAATTTTGAACACGAAATTTTGATGTACACATTACAGACACCACAAGAGTCTCCTGTTAACACCACGGGAACTAGAAATCGCGAGAATATACATTTTTCTGAAACGGCGCGTCACCTGTATATGGCGGCATTAGTTAGCTGGAGAACTAGCTAGCCAAGAAAGGGTGTCGAAGAAAGGGCCAAGAGGGCGCCATCATTTCTTCGCACTGTCATCATGCTCAACTCGCGCATGCGTCCCTCTGTGTAAGAATTGTGAAGCTTGTCTATTTCAACTATTATTATATTACAATTATACGGCTAAAGAAGACGGAAAGTGAATCAGTGGTAGCGCAAGTTAGGAAGCAGCATTGCAGCATTGGTCTGTTATTTAAAGAGATTGAAACATTTATTTTATTTTATTTTATCTCTTTAAATACTTATTTTATTCACTTGCGAGTGCTAGACTTCTCCCATTTTTGCCTGTTAGTTTCATTGGTCTGTTCCTTTAAATACCAGTCCCCTCTGTATTTAGTTTCAGTTTCATTTTCATTCATTTCATTATATTTCTTTTCAGGTTCCGCACTCTATCTACGCTTCACTCATTGTTCCATCTGTGACCAGCACAGTGGGCACCCACCACCACGTGAGACGCTAGCTTAAACGCAGCCTTGATGTGAGAAGCGAGGCGATAGATATCCGAGCAGCGCTTAGGAGAAATAAACAGCGTTAGGAGAAAAGAGAAAGGGAGAGATCATTATTCGGCTCGTTTTATAGCAGTGTCAGTCGCATGTCAAGCGCTGTTTACCGTATGCCGGGGGGGGGGGGAGGTAACCATCAGAGCGCCTGGCTAACGACGGACAGCCCTGTAACAATGCAATAACGAGGAGAGAAGCATATTGCTTCCAGCACCGTGTGTCGGATATTTTCCGTGTACATCGAAAGAAACCCCAAGTGGTTCAAATCATCCGCAGTCCTACCCAGGTGCACTCTTGAAGACAGTACACGAACTTTGTCGCAGGGACAATTAATCACTGCACCCACTGTTTCGAAACAGCGACCCCTCCGTCAGGAACCGACAAGGGGAGCAACTAACGTAACCTAATTGAACCTTATCTATTATGACTTTAAAGAAACGTGGTCATGCTATAGCATGAGCCGTAACGTCATAAAACTAGATCGTAAACAAGAACTTGATATGAGAGAATTCATGTTCTGAGGCTGGAACACACAAAGGACAAACAGATACAAAGCCTCAAGTGGCTAAGAGTGCCTTCAGCGACTTCCATCTTCTATCAAGAACTTAATATTTCAGTCGGTTACATTATTTATGCGTGAATGGTATTCCATGGGTAGGTTATGCTAGAATCGCTAGAATCGGTATTTCATCAACTAGTATCATAATAACACTGCAGCGCACATATCCTGTTTAGAGGGTCGTTGCTTTCGTTTACCCTCAAACACTGCAAGAAACATACAAAAGCGGTTTACTTAATTTTCCGTCAGAGCACGCTTTCATCTCCTGTGCACCAGTAGGAAAAAGACACGCAAGGACCATCGGCAGCAAAATCCGTGATCTTCTCGCCATGGTGGCTGACCATAAAATATTTTCTTACGCAACCAAAGCAGCACGCAGTAGAACATTGCCCAACCATGAATGAATGCATATACTTCCGCGTCTATTATACCCTGTTTGCTCAGCTGTGTCAGGAAGCAGACGGTACACGACAGCATCCGAACGCGCCATAGGGATCACAGCTTTCCTCTTCAAAAAAAGAAAATAACTTGAAAACTAAAGTTATTAGTACTTTTCACACCAATTAATTCAGAACACTTCCAGAAACCGAAAGGTGCCGATGTTCGCCGAGGATAAAGTTTGAGTCGGCCCTGGATTGGCGAAGAGATACCACGTGATGTTGAAATACTCCGTAAAGTTACAGGCTAACTTCAGTTTATACTTTAAACTATTAACGGTTGTAGCCTGTGAACTTTGTCCCCGCGAGAAATACTATGTGTCAATCCGCGGCATCTTTTGACTTATCTTTCTCTGTCTGCGTTTACGTGTCGTCTGCTCTCTGTACTGAAGCTGTTCTCGAACCCTCGCACCCAGCCGTGTCTGGTTTACGTTCTAGTATCATTGGATACACAAACGGTGCAGCTTCGACGACGAAACGTGCACTGTACTCGATCCCAAGAACTGCCACGACCTCGCCTAGATGCCTCACTTAGTATCCTCCATTTTCAATAGACGGTATCAGTCGCCTCATTCTTGGCACTTCCCGAGTCCGTGCACTTTGCTGGCGCGGTAATATTTGCCATTCGATTGCTGAAAGAATTATCAATATACGGCAGAGCTTCTACGTATCCGAAGTGTCCAGGTTAGAAGCTTTCAGAAAAGCATAGAGTTTACAGAAATTTGCCATGCACTTTCCTGTGCCTTCAGCAACTATGCTCCAATTTGTTTCAACCAGGATCAATAGTGGTTAGGATGACCGCTTTCGCTGAAGATACTGAAAGGTGAAGCCCGTTCGAATCCCCGCAAAGGTTGCACTGTCTGGGGTTTTCCCCAGGTTTTCCGGCCGAGTTTCTCGACGAATGTCGGCACAGTTCCCCTTGAAGGCGACCAAGAACGCATACTAACCCCCTGTCCGCTATTCGTCCTGATGTCCTCCCTACATAGGTCGGCGAATGCATTCACGATGGCCTCCAACGACCTCATTCACCATCACATCATGAGGAATGATGTGGGGTTGAATGAAGTGAAGGGGTAAAAGGTTGAGGTGAGGTGAAGTAGCACTTGAATGAAGGGCTATGAGGTGATGTGACGTTGAAGTTGAATGAAGGGCATTGACGTGATGTGATATTAAGGTTGAATTTAGGGCTATGATGTGATATGAGGGTTTTAAGCTGAGATCCGCCTGATGGGTTTTGAGGTTAAAGTCAGTGTGATTGTCTTTGAAGTTGAAGTGATTGTGGTACTTTCTGCGAATTTTGCCTCCATTGCTGCAATCCCTGTTTTTTGTTTTGTTTCTTATCACCATGACTTTGGCGCCATCGATACGAGGTCTACTAGTCCTTATCAAAGAGGTATGAAGCTACTTTTTGCGAATTTTGCGGCGCCCACTGCTGCAATCCTTGCGTATTTTGAAACTTTTGTTTCTTATCGTCATGACTTTGGCGCCATACGAGGGCACTAGTCCATATCCACGAGGTCTGATGCTACTTTTTGTGAAGTCAAATAACGCAGACCGTTGGGCTAGTTGGTATTCCATAGCAAGTAGCAAAAAACGCTGCAAAGTATTACAAAACGTACAGAGGTAGACAAAACAGTAACGTGCGCCACTAACAACTTTAATGCAATGAAGAAAAGAACAGACACTAGGCGCTGGGGCAACCACAGCTCACCCTGGTGGGCACGCCCACCCCACTATCTCTTAGCGAGACCAAAACGCGTGCAACATATCTAGCTCCCTCCCGCTCAGTGCAACGGAGGGCTGACTCACACACCGCTCGCTACTAAGTCGCCAGATATGATAAGCTTCTATCATTTCCCTAGTTAACCTATCTCTCGCACTATCGAAAATGGTCGTATCACCAAACAACGTCTTCCAACAAGGTCTTCCTTTTAGAACGATCGTTGAGGATAAGGGCTCCTGGCAGAGGGGCCTTGCGGTTTTTCTCCAAGGGATACTGAAGCTGCTGCCGGTTGACGACCCTTTTAGCGTCCATACATCGGATGAGGTTGTGGCGTTTGTGTCAACGAGCCAGCCGGTCATGTGCTTCTCTATAGACGTTGTGGACCTTTTTTTACAGCGTACCACAAGGCGAGATCATCAGAGGAGTGGAACATTGTATCGACTCCTATGGTTCATTGAGATTCATGAATGACTGTGCTTTGATCGTGAGTGGTTTTGTGACATTTTTACGAACATACTTGGACTCTTTGTTTGTGGTGCACGGGGATGAAGTGTACACTCAGAGGGATGGGATCTGCATGCGTTCAAATATAGCTCCTGTGCTTTGTGACATGATGCTAGCTATGGGAGACAGGAGTCTGGCTGCCGCGTTGGGGTCAGCGGGGGCCGTGAGATGTTTCCGATATGTGGATGATTTTTTGGTTTGTTTCCCACACGACAGGTTTGAAAAAGGCTGCGTTGACCTGGTACTAAATATGTTTGGGGAAGCCCACCTGGGTTTACAGTTCACTCATGAGATGCCGTGCAACGGCGCCATTAAGTTCCTGGACATTGAGCTCGATTGTCAGGAAGGGCATACCTGGTGGATGTATAAGCCTAGGGTGGAAAAGGGCCTGTTACCCTACTCGTCGAGGCACACAAAACTTGTTAAGAGGGGAATTGCTGAGGGATGCATACTTCATGCTTTAAAGAAGTCATGTTTTCACAAAGTGCGTCTTAGTGTGTACTCCCAAAGTGAGAGATTACAGAGGGCCGGCTATCCTGGGAGTCTTCTCATAGCGGTTTCTGAGAAGCTTTAAAAAAAAAAACTTCCTGGCAATAGAGGAGAGGAAGAAGTATGTTGTGTTGCCGTATACTCATGGGTTCACACACAGAGTTAAGAAAGTGGCTAGTAAATATGGAGTGTCGGTTCTCTGCTCAGCGCCATTCAGGCTCAAAAGATTGTGTAAAATTGTGAACGGCCGGAAGGCAGCGGGTGAAAAGGGTTCTGGTCGTGGAGTCAAGAACATGGACGTGTTTTTGCAATGTGTGATGAATGTGGTGTACCGCATCCCGCTGTCATGTGGTAAGGCATATGTTGGGCAAACGGGGCGTTGCGTTAATGCGAGGTTAAGGGAACATTGTTATGTCTATTCAAAGACTCCTATCTGCGGCCACCTAGCTGCCCACTGCAGCGCCTGCAAATGCAAACTGTTGTTTGGTGACACGACCATTTTGGATAGTGCGAGAGACAGGTTAAAGAGGGAAGTGATAGAACCTTATCATATCTGGCGACTTGGTAGCGAGCGGTGTGTGAGTCAGCCTTCCGTTGCACTGAGCGGAAGGAAGCTAGAAATGTTGCACGCGTTTTGGTCTCGCTAAGAGACAGTGGGGTGGGCGTGCCCACCAGGGTAAGCTGTGGTTGCACCGGCGCTTGTGTGTGTTCTTTTCTTCATTGCATTAAAGTTGTTAGTGGCGCACGTTACTGTTTTGTCTACCCGTCTACGTTTTGTAATACTTTGCAGCGTTTTTTGCTGCTTGCTACTTTTTGTGAATTTTGCGGCCTCCACAGCTGCAATCTCCGCGTATTTTGAAACTTTTGTTTCTTATGATCATGAGTTTGGCGCTATCGATACGAGGGCACTGATCCATATATATATTTATACGTACTGCGGTGCGCAAGGCCCAAGCAGGGGCCCATATCAAAAGGTCTGGTGCTAGTTTTTGCAAATTTTGCAGCCTCCACTGCAGCAATCCCTGCGTATTTTGACACTTTTGTTTTTTATCATCATGAATTTGGCGCCATCGATACGAGGGCACTAGTGCATATCAAAGAGGTCCGATGCTAGTTTTTGCGAATTTTGCTGCCTCCACTGCTGAAATCCCTGCATATTTTGAAAGTTTTGTTTCTTATCATCATGACTTTGGCACTATCGCTACAAGGGCACTGGTCCATATCAAAGAGGTCCTGTGCTGGTTTTTGCAAATTTTGCGGCCTCCACTGTTGCGATCCCTGCATATTGTGAAAGTTTTGTTTCTTATCATCATGAATTTGGCGCCATCGATACGAGGGCACTAGTCCATATCAAAGAGGTCCTGTGCTAGTTTTTGCAAATTTTCCGGCCCCCACTGCTGCAATCCCTGCGTATATTGAAACTTTTGTTTCTTATCATCATGAATTTGGCGCCATCGCTGCGAGGGCATTGGTCCATATGAAAGAGGTCCTGTGCTACTTTTTGCAAATTTTGCAGCCTCCACTGCTGCAATCCCTGCGTATTTTGAAACTTTTGTTTCTTATCATCATGAATTTGGCGGCATCGATACGAGGGCACTAGTCCATATCAAAGAGGTCCTGTGCTGGTTTTTGCAAATTTTGCAGCCTCCACTGCTGCAATATCTGCGTATTTTGAAACTTTTGTTTTTATCATCATGAATTTGGCCCCATAGATACGAGGGCACTAGTCCATATCAAAGATGTCCGGTGCTGGTTTTTGCGAGTTTTGCTGCCTCCACTGTTGCAATCCCTGCATATTGTGAAAGTTTTGTTTCTTATCATAACGACTTTGGCGCCATCGATACGAGGGCACTAGTCCATATCAAAAAGGTCCTGTGCTAGTTTTTGCAAATTTTGCGGCCTCCACTGCTGCAATCCCTGTGTATACTGAAACTTTTGTTTCTTATCATCATGAATTTGGCACCATCACTACGAGGGCACTGGTCCATATCGAAAAGGTCTTGTGCTAGTTTTTTTTTTCAAATTTTGCAGCCTCCACTGCTGCAATCCCTGCGTATTTTGACACTTTTGTTTTTTATCATGATGAATTTGGCGCCATCGATACGAGGGCACTAGTCCATATCAAAGAGGTCTGGTGCTAGTTTTTGCAAATTCTGCGGCCTCCGCTGCTGCAATCCCTGCGTATATTGAAACTTTTGTTTCTTATCATCATGAATTTGGCACCATCGCTACGAGGGCACTGGTCCGTATCGAAGAGGTCCTGTGCTAGTTTTTGCGAATTTTGCAGCCTCCACTGCTGCAATCCCTGCGTATTTTGAAACTTTTGTTTCTTATCATCATGAATTTGGCGCAATCGGCACGAGGGCACTAGTCCATATCAAAGAGGTCCTGTGCTAGTTTTTGCGAGTTTTGCTGCCTCCTCTGTTGCTATCCCTGCGTATTTTGAAACTTTTGTTTCTTATCATCATGAATTTGGCGCCATCGATGGCACTAGTGCATACCAAAGAGGTCCTCTGCTAGTTTTTGCGAATTTTGCAGCCTCCACTGCTGCAATCCCTGCGTATGTTGACACTTTTGTTTTTTATCATCATGAATTTGGCGCCATCGATACGAGGGCACTAGTCCATATCAAAGAGGTCCTGTGCTAGTTTTTGCAAATTTTGCGGCCCCCACTGCTGCAATCCCTGCGTATATTGAAACTTTTGTTTCTTATCATCATGAATTTGGCGCCATCGCAACGAGGGCATTGGTCCATATGAAAGAGGTCCTGTGCTAGTTTTTGCTAATTTTGCTGTCTCCACTGCTGCAATCCCTGCGTATATTGAAACTTTTGTTTCTTATCATCATGAATTTGGCGCCATCGCAACGAGGGCATTGGTCCATATGAAAGAGGTCCTGTGCTGGTTTTTGCAAATTTTGCAGCCTCCACTGCTGCAATCCCTGCGTATTTTGAAACTTTTGTTTCTTATCATAATGAATTTGGCGCCATCGATACGAGGGCACTAGTCCATATCAAAGAGGTCCTCTGCTAGTTTTTGCAAATTTTACAGCCTCCACTGCTGCAATCCCTGCGTAGTTTGACACTTTTGTTTTTTATCATCATGAATTTGGCGCCACCGATACGAGGGCACTAGTCCATATCAAAGAGGTCTAGTGCTAATTTTTGCAAATTCTGCGGCCTCCACTGCTGCAATCCCTGCGTATATTGAAACTTTTGTTTCTTATCATCATGAATTTGGCACCATCGCTACGAGGGCACTGGTCCATATCGAAGAGGTCCTGTGCTAGTTTTTGCAAATTTTACAGCCTCCACTGCTGCAATCCCTGCGTATTTTGAAACTTTTGTTTCTCATCATCATGAATTTGGCGCCATCGATGGCACTAGTGCATACCAAAGAGGTCCGACGCTAGTTTTTGCGAATTTTGCTGCCTCCACTGCTGAAATCCCTGCATATTTTGAAAGTTTTGTTTCTTATCACCATGACTTTGGCACCATTGCTACAAGGGCACTGGTCCATATCGAAGAGGTCCTGTGCTACTTTTTGCAAATTTTGCGCCCTCCAATGCTGCAATCCCTGCGTATTTTGGAACTTTGTTTTCTTATCATCATGAATTTGGCGCCATCGATGCGAGGGCACTAGTCCATATCAAAAGGTCCCGTGCTAGTTTTTGCTAATTTTGCTACCTCCACTGCTGAAATCCCTGCATATTTTGAAAGTTTTGTTTCTTATGATCATGACTTTGGCACCATCGCTACAAGGGCACTGGTCCATATCAAGGAGGTCCGGTGCTAGTGTTTGCGAGTTTCGCTGCCTCCACTGTTGCAACCCCTGCATATCGTGAATGTTTTGTGTCTTATCATAATAACTTTGGCGCCATCGATACGAGGGCACTAGTCCATATCAAAAGGTCTGGTGCTAGTTTTTGCTAATTTTGCTGTCTCCACTGCTGCAATCCCTGCGTATATTGAAACTTTTGTTTCTTATCATCATGAATTTGGCGCCATCGCAACGAGGGCATTGGTCCATATGAAAGAGGTCCTGTGCTAGTTTTTGCAAATTTTGCAGCCTCCATTGCTGCAATCCCTGCATATTTTGAAACTTTTGTTTCTTATCATCATGAATTTGGCGCCATCGATACGAGGGCATTGGTCCATATGAAAGAGGTCCTGTGCTAGTTTTCGCAAATTTTGCGGCCCCCACTGCTGCAATCCCTGCGTATATTGAAACTTTTGTTTCTGATCATCATGAATTTGGCGCCATCGCTACGAGGGCATTGGTCCATATGAAAGAGGTCCTGTGCTAGTTTTTGCAAATTTTGCAGCCTCCACTGCTGCAATCCCTGCGTGTTTTGAAACTTTTGTTTCTTATCATCATGAATTTGGCGCCATCGATACGAGGGCACTAGTCCATATCAATGAGGTCCTGTGCTGGTTTTTGCAAATTTTGCAGCCTCCACTGCTGCAATATCTGCGTATTTTGAAACTTTTGTTTTTATCATCATGAATTTGGCGCCATCGATACGAGGGCACTAGTCCATATCAAAGAGGCCAGGTGCTAGTTTTTGCAAATGTTGCGGCCTCCACTGCTGCAATCCCTGCGTATTTTGAAACTTTTGTTTCTTATCATCATGAATTTGGCGCCATCGATACGAGGGCACTAGTTCATATCAAAAACGTCCTGTGCTAGTTTTTGCAAATTTTGAGGCCTCCACTACTGCAATCCCTGTGTATACTGAAACTTTTGTTTCTTATCATCATGAATTTGGCACCGTCGCTACGAGGGCACTGGTCCATATCGAAAAGGTCTTGTGCTAGTTTTTTTTTTCAAATTTTGCAGCCTCCACTGCTGCAATTCCTGCGTATTTTGACACTTTTGTTTTTTATCATCATGAATTTGGCGCCACCGATACGAGGGCACTAGCCCATATCAAAGAGGTCCTCTGCTAGTTTTTGCAAATTTTGCAGCCTCCACTGCTGCAATCCCTGCGTATTTTGAAACTTTTGTTTGTTATCATAATGAATTTGGCGCCATCGATACGAGGGCACTAGTCCATATCAAAGAGGTCCTCTGCTAGTTTTTGCAAATTTTACAGCCTCCACTGCTGCAATCCCTGCGTATTTTGACACTTTTGTTTTTTATCATCATGAATTTGGCGCCACCGATACGAGGGCACTAGTCCATATCAAAGAGGTCTAGTGCTAATTTTTGCAAATTCTGCGGCCTCCACTGCTGCAATCCCTGCGTATATTGAAACTTTTGTTTCTCATCATCATGAATTTGGCGCCATCGATGGCACTAGTGCATACCAAAGAGGTCCGACGCTAGTTTTTGCGAATTTTGCTGCCTCCACTGCTGAAATCCCTGCATATTTTGAAAGTTTTGTTTCTTATCACCATGACTTTGGCACCATTGCTACAAGGGCACTGGTCCATATCGAAGAGGTCATGTGCTACTTTTTGCAAATTTTGCGCCCTCCAATGCTGCAATCCCTGCGTATTTTGGAACTTTGTTTTCTTATCATCATGAATTTGGCGCCATCGATACGAGGGCACTAGTCCATATCAAAAGGTCCGGTGCTAGTTTTTGCTAATTTTGCTACCTCCACTGCTGAAATCTCTGCATATTTTGAAAGTTTTGTTTCTTATGATCATGACTTTGGCACCATCGCTACAGGGGCACTCGTCCATATCAAGGAGGTCCGGTGCTAGTGTTTGCGAGTTTCGCTGCCTCCACTGTTGCAACCCCTGCATATCGTGAATGTTTTGTGTCTTATCATAATAACTTTGGCGCCATCGATACGAGGGCACTAGTCCATATCAAAAGGTCTGGTGCTAGTTTTTGCTAATTTTGCTGTCTCCACTGCTGCAATCCCTGCGTATATTGAAACTTTTGTTTCTTATCATCATGAATTTGGCGCCATCGCAACGAGGGCATTGGTCCATATGAAAGAGGTCCTGTGCTAGTTTTTGCAAATTTTGCAGCCTCCATTGCTGCAATCCCTGCATATTTTGAAACTTTTGTTTCTTATCATCATGAATTTGGCGCCATCGATACGAGGGCATTGGTCCATATGAAAGAGGTCCTGTGCTAGTTTTTGCAAATTTTGCGGCCCCACTGCTGCAATCCCTGCGTATATTGAAACTTTTGTTTCTCATCATCATGAATTTGGCGCCATCGATGGCACTAGTGCATACCAAAGAGGTCCGACGCTAGTTTTTGCGAATTTTGCTGCCTCCACTGCTGAAATCCCTGCATATTTTGAAAGTTTTGTTTCTTATCACCATGACTTTGGCACCATTGCTACAAGGGCACTGATCCATATCGAAGAGGTCCTGTGCTACTTTTTGCAAATTTTGCGCCCTCCAATGCTGCAATCCCTGCGTATTTTGGAACTTTGTTTTCTTATCATCATGAATTTGGCGCCATCGCTACGAGGGCATTGGTCCATATGAAAGAGGTCCTGTGCTAGTTTTTGCAAATTTTGCAGCCTCCACTGCTGCAATCCCTGCGTGTTTTGAAACTTTTGTTTCTTATCATCATGAATTTGGCGCCATCGATACGAGGGCACTAGTCCATATCAATGAGGTCCTGTGCTGGTTTTTGCAAATTTTGCAGCCTCCACTGCTGCAATATCTGCGTATTTTGAAACTTTTGTTTTTATCATCATGAATTTGGCGCCACCGATACGAGGGCACTAGTCCATATCAAAGAGGTCCGGTGCTGGTTTTTGCGAGTTTTGCTGCCTCCACTGATGCAATCCCTGCATATTGTGAAAGTTTTGTTTCTTATCATAATGTCTTTGGCGCCATCGATACGAGGGCACTAGTCCATATCAAAGAGGCCAGGTGCTAGTTTTTGCAAATGTTGCGGCCTCCACTGCTGCAATCCCTGCGTATTTTGAAACTTTTGTTTCTTATCATCATGAATTTGGCGCCATCGATACGACGGCACTAGTTCATATCAAAAACGTCCTGTGCTAGTTTTTGCAAATTTTGAGGCCTCCACTACTGCAATCCCTGTGTATACTGAAACTTTTGTTTCTTATCATCATGAATTTGGCACCGTCGCTACGAGGGCACTGGTCCATATCGAAAAGGTCTTGTGCTAGTTTTTTTTTTAAATTTTGCAGCCTCCACTGCTGCAATTCCTGCGTATTTTGACACTTTTGTTTTTTATCATCATGAATTTGGCGCCACCGATACGAGGGCACTAGCCCATATCAAAGAGGTCCTCTGCTAGTTTTTGCAAATTTTACAGCCTCCACTGCTGCAATCCCTGCGTATTTTGACACTTTTGTTTTTTATCATCATGAATTTGGCGCCACCGATACGAGGGCACTAGTCCATATCAAAGAGGTCTAGTGCTAATTTTTGCAAATTCTGCGGCCTCCACTGCTGCAATGCCTGCGTATATTGAAACTTTTGTTTCTCATCATCATGAATTTGGCGCCATCGATGGCACTAGTGCATACCAAAGAGGTCCGACGCTAGTTTTTGCGAATTTTGCTGCCTCCACTGCTGAAATCCCTGCATATTTTGAAAGTTTTGTTTCTTATCACCATGACTTTGGCACCATTGCTACAAGGGCACTGGTCCATATCGAAGAGGTCCTGTGCTACTTTTTGCAAATTTTGCGCCTTCCAATGCTGCAATCCCTGCGTATTTTGGAACTTTTGTTTCTTATCATCATGAATTTGGCGCCATCGATACGAGGGCACTAGTCCATATCAAAAGGTCCGGTGCTAGTTTTTGCTAATTTTGCTACCTCCACTGCTGAAATCCCTGCATATTTTGAAAGTTTTGTTTCTTATGATCATGACTTTGGCACCATCGCTACAAGGGCACTGGTCCATATCAAGGAGGTCCGGTGCTAGTGTTTGCGAGTTTCGCTGCCTCCACTGTTGCAACCCCTGCATATCGTGAATGTTTTGTGTCTTATCATAATAACTTTGGCGCCATCGATACGAGGGCACTAGTCCATATCAAAAGGTCTGGTGCTAGTTTTTGCTAATTTTGCTGTCTCCACTGCTGCAATCCCTGCGTATATTGAAACTTTTGTTTCTTATCATCATGAATTTGGCGCCATCGCAACGAGGGCATTGGTCCATATGAAAGAGGTCCTGTGCTAGTTTTTGCAAATTTTGCAGCCTCCATTGCTGCAATCCCTGCATATTTTGAAACTTTTGTTTCTTATCATCATGAATTTGGCGCCATCGATACGAGGGCATTGGTCCATATGAAAGAGGTCCTGTGCTAGCTTTTGCACATTTTGCGGCCCCCACTGCTGCAATCCCTGCGTATATTGAAACTTTTGTTTCTGATCATCATGAATTTGGCGCCATCGCTACGAGGGCATTGGTCCATATGAAAGAGGTCCTGTGCTAGTTTTTGCAAATTTTGCAGCCTCCACTGCTGCAATCCCTGCGTGTTTTGAAACTTTTGTTTCTTATCATCATGAATTTGGCGCCATCGATACGAGGGCACTAGTCCATATCAATGAGGTCCTGTGCTGTTTTTTTGCAAATTTTGCAGCCTCCACTGCTGCAATATCTGCGTATTTTGAAACTTTTGTTTTTATCATCATGAATTTGGCGCCATCGATACGAGGGCACTAGTCCATATCAAAGAGGTCCGGTGCTGGTTTTTGCGAGTTTTGCTGCCTCCACTGATGCAATCCCTGCATATTGTGAAAGTTTTGTTTCTTATCATAATGTCTTTGGCGCCATCGATACGAGGGCAATAGTCCATATCAAAGAGGCCAGGTGCTAGTTTTTGCAAATGTTGCGGCCTCCACTGCTGCAATCTCTGCGTATTTTGACACTTTTGTTTTTTATCATCATGAATTTGGCACCGTCGCTACGAGGGCACTGGTCCATATCGAAAAGGTCTTGTGCTAGTTTTTTTTTCAAATTTTGCAGCCTCCACTGCTGCAATTCCTGCGTATTTTGACACTTTTGTTTTTTATCATCATGAATTTGGCGCCACCGATACGAGGGCACTAGCCCATATCAAAGAGGTCCTCTGCTAGTTTTTGCAAATTTTACAGCCTCCACTGCTGCAATCCCTGCGTATTTTGACACTTTTGTTTTTTATCATCATGAATTTGGCGCCACCGATACGAGGGCACTAGTCCATATCAAAGAGGTCTAGTGCTAATTTTTGCAAATTCTGCGGCCTCCACTGCTGCAATCCCTGCATATCGTGAATGTTTTGTGTCTTATCATAATAACTTTGGCGCCATCGATACGAGGGCACTAGTCCATATCAAAAGGTCTGGTGCTAGTTTTTGCTAATTTTGCTGTCTCCACTGCTGCAATCCCTGCGTATATTGAAACTTTTGTTTCTTATCATCATGAATTTGGCGCCATCGCAACGAGGGCATTGGTCCATATGAAAGAGGTCCTGTGCTAGTTTTTGCAAATTTTGCAGCCTCCATTGCTGCAATCCCTGCATATTTTGAAACTTTTGTTTCTTATCATCATGAATTTGGCGCCATCGATACGAGGGCATTGGTCCATATGAAAGAGGTCCTGTGCTAGTTTTTGCAAATTTTGCGGCCCCCACTGCTGCAATCCCTGCGTATATTGAAACTTTTGTTTCTCATCATCATGAATTTGGCGCCATCGATGGCACTAGTGCATACCAAAGAGGTCCGACGCTAGTTTTTGCGAATTTTGCTGCCTCCACTGCTGAAATCCCTGCATATTTTGAAAGTTTTGTTTCTTATCACCATGACTTTGGCACCATTGCTACAAGGGCACTGATCCATATCGAAGAGCTCCTGTGCTACTTTTTGCAAATTTTGCGCCCTCCAATGCTGCAATCCCTGCGTATTTTGGAACTTTGTTTTCTTATCATCATGAATTTGGCGCCATCGCTACGAGGGCATTGGTCCATATGAAAGAGGTCCTGTGCTAGTTTTTGCAAATTTTGCAGCCTCCACTGCTGCAATCCCTGCGTGTTTTGAAACTTTTGTTTCTTATCATCATGAATTTGGCGCCATCGATACGAGGGCACTAGTCCATATCAATGAGGTCCTGTGCTGGTTTTTGCAAATTTTGCAGCCTCCACTGCTGCAATATCTGCGTATTTTGAAACTTTTGTTTTTATCATCATGAATTTGGCGCCACCGATACGAGGGCACTAGTCCATATCAAAGAGGTCCGGTGCTGGTTTTTGCGAGTTTTGCTGCCTCCACTGATGCAATCCCTGCATATTGTGAAAGTTTTGTTTCTTATCATAATGTCTTTGGCGCCATCGATACGAGGGCACTAGTCCATATCAAAGAGGCCAGGTGCTAGTTTTTGCAAATGTTGCGGCCTCCACTGCTGCAATCCCTGCGTATTTTGAAACTTTTGTTTCTTATCATCATGAATTTGGCACCGTCGCTACGAGGGCACTGGTCCATATCGAAAAGGTCTTGTGCTAGTTTTTTTTTTCAAATTTTGCAGCCTCCACTGCTGCAATTCCTGCGTATTTTGACACTTTTGTTTTTTATCATCATGAATTTGGCGCCACCGATACGAGGGCACTAGCCCATATCAAAGAGGTCCTCTGCTAGTTTTTGCAAATTTTGAGGCCTCCACTACTGCAATCCT
>NW_026999303.1:84933-201917 GCF_037126465.1 Ornithodoros turicata
CCATATGAAAGAGGTCCTGTGCTAGTTTTTGCAAATTTTGCAGCCTCCGCTGCTGCAATCCCTGCGTATTTTGAAACTTTTGTTTCTTATCATAATGACTTAGGCGCCATCGATACGAGGGCACTAGTCCATATCAAAGAGGGCAGGTGCTAGTTTGTGCAAATTTTGCGGCCTCCACTGCTGCAATCCCTGCGTATTTTGAAACTTTTGTTTCTTATCATCATGAACTTGGCGCCATCGATACGAGGGCACTAGTCCATATCAAAGAGGTCCTCTGCTAGTTTTTGCAAATTTTGCAGCCTCCACTGCTGCAATCCCTGCGTATTTTGACACTTTTGTTTTTATCATCATGAATTTGGCGCCATCGATACGAGGGCACTAGTCCATTTCAAAGAGGTCTGGTGCTAGTTTTTGCAAATTCTGCGGCCTCCACTGCTGCAATCCCTGCGTATTTTGAAACTTTTGTTTTTTATCATCATGAATTTGGCGCCATCGCTACGAGGGCATTGGTCCATATGAAAGAGGTCCTGTGCTAGTTTTTGCAAATTTTGCAGCCTCCACTGCTGCAATCCCTGCGTATTTTGAAACTTCTGTTTCTTATCATCATGAATTTGGCGCCATCGATACGAGGGCACTAGTCCATATCAATGAGGTCCTGTGCTGGTTTTTGCAAATTTTGCAGCCTCCACTGCTGCAATATCTGCGTATTTTGAAACTTTTGTTTTTATCATCATGAATTTGGCGCCATCGATACGAGGGCACTAGTTCATATCAAAGAGGTCCTGTGCTGGTTTTTGCGAGTTTTGCTGCCTCCACTGTTGCAATCCCTGCATATTGTGAAAGTTTTGTTTCTTACCATAATGACTTTGGCGCCATCGATACGAGGGCACTAGTCCATATCAAAGAGGTCCGGTGCTGGTTTTTGCGAGTTTTGCTGCCTCCACTGTTGCAATCCCTGCATATTGTGAAAGTTTTGTTTCTTACCATAATGACTTTGGCGCCATCGATACGAGGGCACTAGTCCATATAAAAGAGGCCAGGTGCTAGTTTGTGCAAATTTTGCGGCCTCCACTGCTGCAATCCCTGCGTATTTTGAAACTGTTTTTATCATCATGAATTTGGCGCCATCGATACGAGGGCACTAGTCCATATCAAAGAGGTCCGGTGCTGGTTTTTGCGAGTTTTGCTGCCTCCACTGTTGCAATCCCTGCATATTGTGAAAGTTTTGTTTCTTACCATAATGACTTTGGCGCCATCGATACGAGGGCACTAGCCCATATCAAAGAGGCCAGGTGCTAGTTTGTGCAAATTTTGCGGCCTCCACTGCTGCAATCCCTGCGTATTTTGAAACTTTTGTTTCTTATCATCATGAATTTGGCGCCATCGATACGAGGGCATAAGTCCATATCAGAAGGTCCGGTGCTAGTTTTTGCTAATTTTGCTGCCTCCACTGCTGCAATCCCTGCGTATTTTGAAACTTCTGTTTCTTATCATCATGAATTTGGCGCCATCGATACGAGGGCACTAGTCCATATCAATGAGGTCCTGTGCTGGTTTTTGCAAATTTTGCAGTTTCCACTGCAGCAATCCCTGCGTATTTTGAAACTTTTGTTTCTTATCGTCATGAATTTGGCGCCATCGATCCGAGGGCACTAGTGCATATCAAAGAGGTCCGATGCTAGTTTTTGCGAATTTTGCTACCTCCACTGCTGAAATCCCTGCATATTTTGAAAGTTTTGTTTCTTATCATCATGACTTTGGCACCATCGCTACAAGGGCACTGGTCCATATCAAAGAGGTCCTGTGCTGGTTTCTGCAAATTTTGCGGCCTCCACTGTTGCGATCCGTGCATATTGTGAACGTTTTGTTTCTTGTCATCATGAATTTGGCGCCATCGATACGAGGGCACTAGTCCATATCAAAGAGGTCCTGTGCTAGTTTTTGCAAATTTTGCGGCGCGCACTGCTGCAATCCCTGCGTATATTGAAACTTTTGTTTCTTATCATCATGAATTTGGCGCCATCGCTACGAGGGCATTGGTCCATATGAAAGAGGTCCTGTGCTAGTTTTTGCAAATTTTGCAGCCTCCATTGCTACAATCCCTGCATATTTTGAAACTTTTGTTTCATATCATCATGAATGTGGCGCCATCGATACGAGGGCATTGGTCCATATGAAAGAGGTCCTGTGCTAGTTTTTGCAAATTTTGCGGCCCCCACTGCTGCAATCCCTGCGTATATTGAAACTTTTGTTTCTGATCATCATGAATTTGGCGCCATCGGTACGAGGGCACTGGTCCATATGAAAGAGGTCCTGTGCAAGTTTTTGCAAATTTTGCAGCCTCCACTGCTGCAATATCTGCGTATTTTGAAACTTTTGTTTTTATCATCATGAATTTGGCGCCATCGATACGAGGGCACTAGTCCATATCAAAGAGGTCCGGTGCTGGTTTTTGCGAGTTTTGCTGCCTCCACTGTTGCAATCCCTGCATATTGTGAAAGTTTTGTTTCTTACGATAATGACTTTGGCGCCATCGATACGAGGGCACTAGTCCATATAAAAGAGGCCAGGTGCTAGTTTGTGCAAATTTGGCGGCCTCCACTGCTGCAATACCTGCGTATTTTGAAACTTTTGTTTCTTATCATCATGAATTTGGCGCCATCGATACGAGGGCACTAGTCCATATCAAAGAGGTCCGGTGCTAGTGTTTGCGAGTTTCGCTGCCTCCACTGTTGCAACCCCTGCATATCGTGAATGTTTTGTGTCTTATCATAATGACTTTGGCGCCGTCGATACGAGGGCACTAGTCCATATCAAAAGGTCTGGTGCTAGTTTTTGCTAATTTTGCTGTCTCCACTGCTGCAATCCCTGCGTATTTTGAAACTTTTGTTTCTTATCATCATGAATTTGGCACCATCCATACGAGGGCACTAGTCCATATCAAAAAGGTCCTGTGCTAGTTTTTGCAAATTTTGCAGTCTCCACTGCAGCAATCCCTGCGTATTTTGAAACTTTTGTTTCTTATCGTCATGAATTTGGCGCCATCGATACGAGGGCAGTAGTCCATATCAATGAGGTCCTGTGCTGGGTTTTGCAAATTTTGCAGCCTCCACTGCTGCAATATCTGCGTATTTTGAAACTTTTGTTTTTATCATCATGAATTTGGCGCCATCGATACGAGGGCACTAGTCCATATCAAAGAGGTCTGGCGCTAGTTTTTGCAAATTCTGCGGCCTCCACTGCTGCAATCCCTGCGTATTTTGAAACTTTTGTTTTTTATCATCATGAATTTGGCGCCATCGCTACGAGGGCATTGGTCCATATGAAAGAGGTCCTGTGCTAGTTTTTGCAAATTTTGCAGCCTCCACTGCTGCAATCCCTGCGTATTTTGAAACTTCTGTTTCTTATCATCATGAATTTGTCGCCATCGATACGAGGGCACTAGTCCATATCAATGAGGTCCTGTGCTGGTTTTTGCAAATTTTGCAGCCTCCACTGCTGCAATATCTGCGTATTTTGAAACTTTTGTTTTTATCATCATGAATTTGGCACTATCGATACGAGGGCACTAGTCCATATCAAAGAGGCCAGGTGCTAGTTTGTGCAAATTTTGCGGCCTCCACTGCTGCAATCCCTGCGTATTTTGAAACTTTTGTTTCTTATCATCATGAATTTGGCGCCATCGATACGAGGGCACTAGTTCATATCAAAAAGGTCCTGTGCTAGTTTTTGCAAATTTTGCGGCCTCCACTGCTGCAATCCCTGTGTATACTGAAACTTTTGTTTCTTATCATCATGAATTTGGCACCATCGCTACGAGGGCACTGGTCCATATCGAAAAGGTATTGTGCTAGTTTTTATCAAATTTTGCAGCCTCCACTGCTGCAATCCCTGCGTATTTTGAAACTTTTGTTTCTTATCATCATGAACTTGGCGCCATCGATACGAGGGCACTAGTCCATATCAAAGAGGTCCTCTGCTAGTTTTTGCAAATTTTGCAGCCTCCACTGCTGCAATCCCTGCGTATTTTGACACTTTTGTTTCTTATCATCATGAATTTGGCGCCATCGATGCGAGGGCACTAGTTCATATCAAAAAGGTCCTCTGCTAGTTTTTGCAAATTTTGCAGCCTCCACTGCTGCAGTTCCTGCGTATTTTGACACTTTTGTTTCTTATCATCATGAATTTGGCGCCATCGATACGAGGGCACTAGTCCATATCAAAGAGGTCCGGTGCTAGTGTTTGCGAGTATTGCTGCCTCCACTGTTGCAATCCCTGTATATCGTGAATGTTTTGTTTCTTATCATCATGAATTTGGCATCATCGATACGAGGGCACTAGTCCATATCAAGGAGGTCCTCTGCTAGTTTTTGCAAATTTTGCAGCCTCCACTGCTGCAATCCCTGCGTATTTTGACACTTTTGTTTCTTATCATCATGAATTTGGCGCCATTGATACGAGGGCACTAGTGCATATCAAAGACGTCCGATGCTAGTTTTTGCGAATTTTGCTGCCTCCACTGCTGAAATCCCTGCATATTTTGAAAGTTTTGCTTCTAATCATCATGACTTTGGCACCATCGCTACAAGGCCACTAGTCCATATCAAAGAGGTCCTATGCTAGTTTTTGTAAATTTTGCGGCCCCCACTGCTGCAATCCCTGCGTATATCGAAACTTTTGTTTTTTATCATCATGAATTTGGCGCCATCGCTACGAGGGCATTGGTCCATATAAAAGAGGTCCTGTGCTAGTTTTTGCAAATTTTGCAGCCTCCACTGCTGCAATCCCTGCATGTTGTGAAAGTTTTGTTTCTTATCATAATGACTTAGGCGCCATCGATACGAGGGCACTAGTCCATATCAAAGAGGGCAGGTGCTAGTTTGTGCAAATTTTGCGGCCTCCACTGCTGCAATCCCTGCGTATTTTGAAACTTTTGTTTCTTATCATCATGAATTTGGCGCCATCGATACGAGGGCATAAGTCCATATCAGAAGGTCCGGTGCTAGTTTTTGCTAATTTTGCTGCCTCCACTGCTGCAATCCCTGCGTATTTTGAAACTTTTGTTTCTTATCATCATGAATTTGGCGCCATTGATACGAGGGCACTAGTGCATATCAAAGAGGTCCGATGCTAGTTTTTGCTAATTTTGCTGCCTCCACTGCTGCAATCCCTGCGTATTTTGAAACTTTTGTTTCTTATCATCATGAATTTGGCGCCATCGATACGAGGGCACTAGTCCATATCAAAGAGGTCCGGTGCTAGTGTTTGCGAGTTTCGCTGCCTCCACTGTTGCAACCCCTGCATATCGTGAATGTTTTGTGTCTTATCATAATGACTTTGGCGCCATCGATACGAGGGCACTAGTCCATATCAAAGAGGTCTGGTGCTAGTTTTTGCTAATTTTGCGGCCTCCACTGCTGCAATCCCTCCGTATTTTGAAACTTTTGTTTTTTATCATCATGAATTTGGCGCCATCGCTACGAGGGCATTGGTCCATATGAAAGAGGTCCTGTGCTAGTTTTTGCAAATTTTGCAGCCTCCACTGCTGCAATCCCTGCGTATTTTGAAACTTCTGTTTCTTATCATCATGAATTTGTCGCCATCGATACGAGGGCACTAGTCCATATCAATGAGGTCCTGTGCTGGTTTTTGCAAATTTTGCAGCCTCCACTGCTGCAATATCTGCGTATTTTGAAACTTTTGTTTTTATCATCATGAATTTGGCGCCATCGCTACGAGGGCATTGGTCCATATGAAAGAGGTCCTGTGCTAGTTTTTGCAAATTTTGCAGCCTCCACTGCTGCAATCCCTGCGTATTTTGAAACTTCTGTTTCTTATCATCATGAATTTGTCGCCATCGATACGAGGGCAGTAGTCCATATCAATGAGGTCCTGTGCTGGTTTTTGCAAATTTTGCAGCCTCCACTGCTGCAATCCCTGCGTATTTTGAAACTTTTGTTTCTTATCATCATGAACTTGGCGCCATCGATACGAGGGCACTAGTCCATATCAAAGAGGTCCTCTGCTAGTTTTTGCAAATTTTGCAGCCTCCACTGCTGCAATCCCTGCGTATTTTGACACTTTTGTTTCTTATCATCATGAATTTGGCGCCATCGATGCGAGGGCACTAGTTCATATCAAAAAGGTCCTCTGCTAGTTTTTGCAAATTTTGCAGCCTCCACTGCTGCAATTCCTGCGTATTTTGACACTTTTGTTTCTTATCATCATGAATTTGGCGCCATCGATACGAGGGCACTAGTCCATATCAAAGAGGTCCGGTGCTAGTGTTTGCGAGTATTGCTGCCTCCACTGTTGCAATCCCTGTATATCGTGAATGTTTTGTTTCTTATCATAATGACTTTGGCGCAATCGATACGAGGACACTAGTCCATATCAAAAAGGTCCTGTGCTAGTTTTTGCAAATTTTGCAGTCTCCACTGCAGCAATCCCTGCGTATTTTGAAACTTTTGTTTCTTATCGTCATGAATTTGGCGCCATCGATCCGAGGGCACTAGTGCATATCAAAGAGGTCGGATGCTAGTTTTTGCGAATTTTGCTACCTCCACTGCTGAAATCCCTGCATATTTTGAAAGTTTTGTTTCTTATCATCATGACTTTGGCACCATCGCCAGAAGGGCACTGGTCCATATCAAAGAGGTCCTGTGCTGGTTTCTGCAAATTTTGCGGCCTCCACTGTTGCGATCCGTGCATATTGTGAACGTTTTGTTTCTTATCATCATGAATTTGGCGCCATCGATACGAGGGCACTAGTCCATATCAAAGAGGTCCTGTGCTAGTTTTTGCAAATTTTGCGGCGCCCACTGCTGCAATCCCTGCGTATATTGAAACTTTTGTTTCTTATCATCATGAATTTGGCGCCATCGCTACGAGGGCATTGGTCCATATGAAAGAGGTCCTGTGCTAGTTTTTGCAAATTTTGCAGCCTCCATTGCTGCAATCCCTGCATATTTTGAAACTTTTGTTTCTTATCATCATGAATTTGGCGCCATCGATACGAGGGCATTGGTCCATATGAAAGAGGTCCTGTGCTAGTTTTTGCAAATTTTGCGGCCCCCACTGCTGCAATCCCTGCGTATATTGAAACTTTTGTTTCTGATCATCATGAATTTGGCGCCATCGGTACGAGGGCATTGGTCCATATGAAAGAGGTCCTGTGCTAGTTTTTGCAAATTTTGCAGCCTCCACTGCTGCAATCCCTGCGTATTTTAAAACTTTTGTTTCTTATCATCATGAATTTGGCGCCATCGATACGAGGGCACTAGTCCATATCAATGAGGTCCTGTGCTGGTTTTTGCAAATTTTGCAGCCTCCACTGCTGCAATATCTGCGTATTTTGAAACTTTTGTTTTTATCATCATGAATTTGGCGCCATCGATACGAGGGCACTAGTCCATATCAAAGAGGTCCGGTGCTGGATTTTGCGAGTTTTGCTGCCTCCACTGATGCAATCCCTGCATATTGTGAAAGTTTTGTTTCTTATCATAATGACTTTGGCGCCATCGATACGAGGGCACTAGTCCATATCAAAGAGACCAGGTGCTAGTTTTTGCAAATGTTGCGGCCTCCACTGCTGCAATCCCTGCGTATTTTGAAACTTTTGTTTCTTATCATCATGAATTTGGCGCCATCGATACGAGGGCACTAGTCCATATCAAAGAGGTCCGGTGCTAGTGTTTGCGAGTTTCGCTGCCTCCACTGTTGCAATCCCTGCATATCGTGAATGTTTTGTTTCTTATCATAATGACTTTGGCGCCATCGATACGAGGGCACTAGTCCATATCAAAAGGTCTGGTGCTAGTTTTTGCTACTTTTGCTGTCTCCACTGCTGCAATCCCTGCGTATTTTGATACTTTTGTTTCTTATCATCATGAATTTGGCGCCATCGATACGAGGGCACTAGTCCATATCAAAGAGGTCCGGTGCTAGTGTTTGCGAGTTTTGCTGCCTCCACTGTTGCAATCCCTGCATATCGTGAATGTTTTGTTTCTTATCATAATGACTTTGGCGCAATCGATACGTGGACACTAGTCCATATCAAGGAGGTCTGGTGCTAGTTTTTGCAAATTTTGCGGCCTCCACTGCTGCAATCCCTGCGTATTTTGAAACTTTTGTTTCTTATCATCATGAATTTGGCGCCATCGATATAAGGGCACTAGTCCATATCAAAGAGGTCCGGTGCTAGTGTTTGCGAGTATTGCTGCCTCCACTGTTGCAATCCCTGCATATCGTGAATGTTTTGTTTCTTATCATAATGACTTTGGCGCCATCGATACGAGGGCACTGGTCCATATCAAAGAGGCCCTGTGCTAATTTTTACAAATTTTGCGGCCTCTACTGCCGCAATCCCTGTGTGTTTTGGAACTTTTGTTTCTTATCATCATGAATTTGGCATCATCGATACGAGGGCACTAGTCCATATCAAAGAGGTCCTGTGCTAGTTTTTGCAAATTTTGCAGCCTCCACTGCTGCAGTCCCTGCGTATATTGAAACTTTGGTTTCTTATCATCATGAATTTGGCATCATCGATACGAGGGCACTGGTCCATATCAAAGAGGCCCTCTGCTAATTTTTTACAAATTTTGCGGCCTCCACTGCCGCAATCCCTGTGTGTTTTGGAACTTTTGTTTCTTATCATCATGAATTTGGCATCATAGATACGAGGGCACTAGTCCATATCAAAGAGGTCCTGTGCTAGTTTTTGCAAATTTTGCAGCCTCCACTGCTGCAATCCTTGCATATTTTGAAAGGTTTGTTCCTTATCATCATGACTTTGGCGCCATCGATACGAGGGCACTGGTCCATATCAAAGAGGTCGTGTGCTAGATTTTGCAAATTGTGGGGCCTCCACTGCTGCGATCCCTGCGTATAATGAAACTTTTGTTTCTTATCAACATCAATTTGGCAGCATCGCTACGAGGGCACTGGTCCATATGAAAGAGGTCCTGTGCTAGTTTTTTGCAAATTTTGCAGCCTCCACTGCTGCAATCCCTGCGTATTTTGAAACTTTTGATTCTTATCATCATGAATTTGGCGCCATCGCTACGAGGGCAGTGGTCCATATAAAAGAGGTCCTGTGCTAGTTTTTGCAAATTCTGCAGCCTACACTGCTGCAATCCCTGCGTATTTTGAAACTGTGTTTCTTATCATCATGAATTTGGCGCCATCAATACGAGGGCACTAGTTCATATCAAAGAGGTCCGGTGCTAGTTTTTGCAAGTTTTGCTGCATTCACTGTTGCAATCCGTGCATATTGTGAAAGTTTTGTTCCTTATCATCATGACTTTGGCGCCATCGATACGAGGGCACTGGTCCATACCAAAGAGGCCCTGTGCTAATTTTTGCAAATTTTGCGGCCTCCACTGCCGCAATCCCTGTGTGTTTTGGAACTTTTGTTTCTTATCATCATGAATTTGGCATCATCGATACGAGGGCACTAGTCCATATCAAAGAGGTCCTGTGCTAGTTTTTGCAAATTTTGCAGCCTCCACTGCTGCAATCCTTGCATATTTTGAAAGGTTTGTTCCTTATCATCATGACTTTGGCGCCGTCAATACGAGGGCACTGGTCCATATCAAAGAGGTCGTGTGCTAGATTTTGCAAATTGTGGGGCCTCCACTGCTGCGATCCCTGCGTATAATGAAACTTTTGTTTCTTATCAACATCAATTTGGCAGCATCGCTACGAGGGCACTGGTCCATATGAAAGAGGTCCTGTGCTAGTTTTTTGCAAATTTTGCAGCCTCCACTGCTGCAATCCCTGCGTATTTTGAAACTTTTGATTCTTATCATCATGAATTTGGCGCCATCGCTACGAGGGCAGTGGTCAATATAAAAGAGGTCCTGTGCTAGTTTTTGCAAATTCTGCAGCCTACACTGCTGCAATCCCTGCGTATTTTGAAACTGTGTTTCTTATCATCATGAATTTGGCGCCATCAATACGAGGGCACTAGTTCATATCAAAGAGGTCCGGTGCTAGTTTTTGCAAGTTTTGCTGCATTCACTGTTGCAATCCGTGCATATTGTGAAAGTTTTGTTCCTTATCATCATGACTTTGGCGCCATCGATACGAGGGCACTGGTCCATACCAAAGAGGCCCTGTGCTAATTTTTGCAAATTTTGCGGCCTCCACTGCCGCAATCCCTGTGTGTTTTGGAACTTTTGGTTCTTATCATCATGACTTCGGTGCCATTCATATGAGAGCACTAGCTCATATGAAAGAGGTGTAGTGCTACTTTTTGCGAATTTTTCGGCCTTTTGCGGCCTACTTTTCTCGTGTTTTAGTGCAATATTTACTATTCTATTAGTTTCGAATCTAGCATTAGTGCTGACTTCCTTTGGGTTTTGATATTTTTTCACCGTATGCATTACTGTTGTACAAGATACTTCTGGTTCAAGCTGTATAACTTTTGCTAATTCATTCTATTCCTTGATGCTAGTAAGTCTTTTATCACTTGTTTTATTACTTTTCTCTCTTCGGAATTTGCCTCACCAAAATTTCTACATATTAGTATATTAATTATTATATATTCTGATTTGTTTAGAATATTATCTCTGTCTTGATATTCCACTGTGCTAGAAGAGTTTGCTACTGAAAATAAGACAAACTGTTGAAAACTATCGTCAATAATAACTTTCAGACCGAAAAAGATTCTTCATTTCCAAATACGATGACTTATACCGACATCAATCTCAGGTGTTGATTTAAGTCCAATTTCGTTATGAATAGCAATAGCAAGTGTTAAACATTTATGTTTTTTAATATTACTAAATAACTCTTCACTTATTATTTTTTTACATCCTGATTGAAAATTTCTCAGATGGACCACTAGAAAATTTGATGGACCATCGAGATATTCTAATAGCATCTAACGGACCATCAAATCCACCTTGATGCTTGGACCAGTAGACCGTGCTCGTTGGTGCCTAATGCACCAGCAGGCTGTCATGGGTGGTACCTAAAGGACCGCCAAATTTCCGTTGGTGATGTCTGGTGGACAACTAGATTGCATCTGACGGTGCTGCTGAGCTCCTTCTGCCACTTTGCGCCGCCGCATTGCACGTTCATCCGCGTGTATAGGACTAAGTGATTCCCAGGATTTTTTTAAATATTAATACATGTTAAAGGCTCAAATATACACTTCCATGATGACATAAAATAGGTGCACTCTGTAACTCATTCGTCCTCAACCAACACACGCATTTTATCTGTGAACATATTTGATTCTGTCGGACATTTGTACCCTTATGCTATTTCCTCTTTCATGACAGCGTTGGCTTCTTCGCAAGATATGTGGTTGTAAGTTATCATTGTGGCTGAGACGCTGCGGATGGAACATGTGAAACGCGGTGTGCGAAGGTATTGATACTTTGCGGAAGGTTCTTCGGACTGAACGCATTTGGTAGAAAATCAATCCAGACGGACGCGAGAAATGTTTCCGAATACGGTAAGGTTTAACACGACCGCTTTGCAGTCACTCATAACCTTTGTTCGAGAAAGTCGGTTGATTGAATTGTGTATTATTTTCAGTCTGCATTCCATCCTGGCTGGTAATAGGAAGTGTAACAAGGACGATTGACCAATTATTCCGCTTTATCTGTCTTGCAGTTCCGCGCCGTGGAGATTGGCCGTTGATTTGTGATGCAATAGGAAAGAGTATTACGTAGCTCCCTCTTGACACCAGGACTTTCATTACTCTATTATTAAATTTATGTTATTTCCACATGTGACGAATCTGTATGGTCTTGCTTTGGAGATATACAGCTGTTCGGCCACCTCAGGCCTGGGAGACCATCAACTATGAGGCCTGATGGATCAGCCATCAACCATCAGAATTGATGGACCATCAAATCTGGTGGTTTTTTTATCCTGATGGCTTGATGGACCGTCAACCTAATCGACCAGCAAGCCATCAGGGTCCAAAAACCTACCAGATTTGATGGTCCATCAGAAACAATTTCAACAGGGATATAGAAATGTTTATACTATACTGAAGATGTTTACTAGTTTTTAGCTGTTTTTTTTTATATGAGCGTTTTTTACAAATAAAGCTATCGTATCGTACAAAAAATAAACTTTTCATTTAGTGAATTAATTTGCTTTATTTTTCCATCTTCAGTTAAGAAAGAATATTTCATACTATTAGACATTATTTCTTTCAGCTTATCATACAATGGCTTATAATGACTAGAAGCTTTAAACAGCCAGCCATTAAATTATTGCGTGATACACCTAAATCATCCGTAGAAATTGCACTTGACACATCATATTGCATATAAAGCTAAACTGGATGATCATTACCTTGTACATCCAGTATAAACCCACTACTAGTTAAATTGATTTCTATTTGTACGACAGGCTTCCGGTTAGTTTTAGTGAGCAGTTTCAATTCGTTTTCGGGAGCGATTTTAGACGGGCTGATGCCCAACGTTCTGTGCTTGGTGTTTTAGTCGCGCACAATTTTGGGAAGCGTGGAAACGAAGTGGTGTTTTCTGGTTAGCCGAAAATAATGAAATATTCTGTCGAGCAAAGTGCTTATGACTCGTTCGGCTTGTGAAGCTTTAATTATAGGATTGAAGGTGGGATACTTGGAGACTTTCTTTCGTGCGAGGTGCTCCTTGATGGTCTTGTTCTAGAATTCCCTTCTACTATCACAAAAGATGCGTCTAGGAACGTTCCCTCCTGAAAAGGTCGTATCATTGTCTTTCTTATTTCGGCACGACGTTTCGCCTTTAGCGGGAGAGTGTGCGAAAATTGGGAGAGGGAAGCTATCAGCATGAGAATGTTGCGGTAGCCACCGTTGAACCTCTTGTACTTTGAAAGGTCCGCGAGATCCATTTGCCAGACGTCGTTTATCTTGAGGGTCATGATGCGTCTCCTGGATGATGGAGAGTGTACGCGTGTAACTTTCTGAGAATGGCGAGAGCCACTTTTTGCTCCAGCGACACACTTTTCTGTAACGCCACCCAGTCCACCCTCAGGTGTATCATACCCCTCCATAAGTCGTCCACACTATACTAACGCTTGCTGCTGCTGAGTGTTGCTGCTGCTGCTGCTCCAATAGATTCGACACTTTGGGAATCAGGAAGGTTTCTTCCCCGTCTTACTGAGAAGCTGAGGGCCTCTTGGATACTTCTGGAAGCCAATTCACTGAAAGATAAGTGGAAAGCGCGTTTTTTTTCGCTTCTTTGGTGCGACAACGACTAGAAGGAACAATATTGCGTTTTTCCGCTACCCTATCGATGCATCACTTTGCAAGATGGCGCCAGGTGCGGATGTGTGCTCGGAGTGCTCCCAGAACATTCGTGGTAAGCAACTTTCCATGCGCTGTTCTCATTGTTCTGCTAGCTTCCACATCAAATGTGTAGATTTGCAATGTCTGAGCGTGCGCTCGCTGCTAAGCTCCTGTTTACGTGTGCGATGTGTTCGCAAGAAGCAATCGCGCGTGGGCGGTGAAATGCTCCAACTCAACGTGACTCGCTCTCGGAAAGAAATCTGTCATCTGTCCTCACGGAATTGCAGCAGCAGATATTCTTTCTAACGGATGAAGTACTTGTCTTACGCGAAGAGAACCTCAACTTCAGTAGGAACATGAACACGATTCAGTTGAATAGCTTTTCTCGTGAAGTTCATCAGCTCTTCCCTAGAGACAGTGCCAGTTTTCCACAACCACTCATGTTAACAGAAACTTCGTTGTCACCCTGTGTTCAGTATCCGCCGATTGTGGGAGTCCAGCCATCCATGTTGTGCAGTCATCCTGCTGCGAGCATGTCCAGTTGTTCCCAGCAAGAACGATGGACGAAGTCAGCAGCAGTTAGGAATGTGTCTTGAAACCGTCCTATTTTCTGACATAGCGAAGCCTGTATAGAAATTTAATAAAAGTAGGAAACTCTTCTCTGCACACGAGGACTATCAATTATCCCTTCTTCATTTGCAATACGCGAAGGCGTCTGAAGCTACTAAAATTCCATTCCGATATTTAATCTCAGGGAAGGCCGAAACAGCTGTCCAGTGCTGGCATGGCGACGTTTGACTTACAAACATATGGTATATTGCAGCCAAAGAGATTCTAATTATTTTTTTCCCTTATACACTTGACTGGCTTTGCACTGGCCTTTCAGTTGTGTGTTAGTACACCCTGACGTGAGGAATCACGTGCCACGTGACCTTCTGACGCCATCTGCTCAAACGTTGCCTGCCTGCGTACAGCTGACGATGGCCCAATAAGGCCGAAACAGCTCTCCAGTACTGGCATGGCGACGTTTCACTTACAAACGTATGCTATACGTGCAGCCGAAGAGTTTCTGCTATTTTTCCCTTATACACTTGACTGGCTTTGCACTGAGCTTTCAGTGGTGTGTTAATACACCCTGACGGGAGGAATCACGTGCCACGTGACCTTCTGACGCCATCTGCTCAAACGTTGCCTGCCTGCGTACAGCTGACGATGGCCCAATAAGGCCGAAACAGCTGTCCAGTACTAGCATGGCGACGTTTGACTTACAAAACATATATTTTTTAAAGATATGTTCGCATTTAGCTGGGACACCCTGTTTGTCGAATCCAAGCAGTGGACGTTGGAGAGACGAAGGTTCTACCTGTCAGCGTCGTATGCACTTAGAGTGAGAGGCTACCCAGAACATCCTGCGCTGCTATCTTGTATTTTTTGTATTTCTTCTATAATCTTGTATTAAGGGCCCAATATCTTGCGAACAAGGTTATAACAAAATGGTCTCTGTTTAGGTTTCTGCTGGGTGACCAGCCGGGTTGGGATACCCTGTAATGAACTCGCAGCTGTAGCAGCTGCGGCTGCACTTTTTTGTGAGGTGAGCCTTTTGGAGAGACCCTCTCAAGACCTTAGGTCCGTCCTGAAGCGGAAAATTAATAGCAAGAAGAGTGGGCTACACGAGAAAACAAGAAGCTTTGACTGTCAAAAAAACAAATTTTGGGAACCATAGCCAGTTTTAAAAATTGTTGACATTCAGTTGTTTTTAGTCGTGCACACATTGGACACACGCACCTCACACACAGTTTTGTTACTGCTTCGGGAGGAATAATCGTTATATACGCACTGTAAGGAGCAGCTTTCTGTGCTTCACATCCTAATCACATGTCCTGTACGTGAACGCCAGCATCACTATCACTTTCAAGAGTTTTACCTATATCAGTTGGCACTTCACCCAGCCTTGTTGTTGGGTGATGAACCTCTTTTACCCTTCATGAGAATTTATTTAAAGAACTATTTTAAAGATCTTTGGCTGTTTAAATGCAATATAGTTTTACCCAGCTTTGCTCATCTATCATGTTTTATGTCTGAATCTTTCTGAAACGATAATTTTAGTTTAATATGTCTGCTTTTACATTGACAATAGCCACCATTGTCTCTCCACCACAGCTCTGGTGCACTATGACCTTAGTTGTCCATGCGTCATAAAAATCATCATCATCATCATCATCATGCTACGTAATACATTCTTTTGCTTGTCTTCGTTATGCTTGCAGAGACACACACTTACTCATTCATACAGTGTACTAACCTGTAACACGAACAGAAATAAAGAGGTGTGTATTTCCAGAAGATGCCATTGTGCCATAAGCAAGAGCAGTCATGGTAGGCATATGGCTCAAACAAAGTATGCTCATATGCTCAAAAAAAAGTCATAAGGCATATGGCTGGCTTTTCATAAGTGCTATCTGTCAGCGTGTGAACAGGTATGCAAAACAAATACATATTACATGAAGTATAGGTAGCAATCTATATGGGGATTCATGTGAGCAGTACTAGTACTGGAGCAGCTGTGTTCAGTTACAGTGCTAACTCGTCATCAAACTTCATAAATATGACTATCTGGAGCGCTCCTGGAGGTTTTAAAGAAGTTTCCCATTTTACTAACACGAGACCAACCTGTAAGCATGAAAGTGTATACACAACCCTAAGGGAATGCAAACTTTTTTTTTTCTCGCGAAATCTAAGAGGGCCTAGTTACACCCCAAGCTAGTTTCTGGTGGAATGCTCGTGTGCAATATGGGAAGCTGCTGAATGCTGTCTAAAACTGACTTGTTCTGCATCTTCACCTGAGTAAGTGTCCATGTGCTGCAAGAGAGGCTGCTGTGGTGCAAGAGGGAAACAAAAGTTACAGTTGTGCAAAGAAGTTACCAGACTGATTGTTACCAGCGATGATGATTCGCTGTACACTGTGGATGCTGCGTCAGGTGCTTCCTGTCGACGCTTCCTAACATCTGAGAAAGCTTCCAGGGATTGCTTTAACCAGCTTTAACCAGATTGCTTTTACTAAGCCTCGAGTACACAAGTGCATATATTATTCAGTTACGCTGTTTCTTTTCAGTAAAACCTAACAGGGTCGAGCTATGCCCCCTACTGGTACTGGTATCTGCTGGAATGCTTGTGTGCAATATGACTAGCTGCTTAGTTGTTCTTAAAATTGTTTCTACATGTAACCTGGGTAACGGCAACCATGTGCCAGAAGACCTGGGATGCTGGGATGGGATGTGCTGAGATGCAAGACCAGATTTGTCCGAGGATCTGCTTCACTCTGTGGCTGGAGACGCTCTCAGCTGACACTACAAATGTGCTGGATAAACGTGCCTTCATCCCACAAAACTGGAAGCAGTATGTGCCTTAGTCACACTTGTGTAGGTATCATTGAGTTGTGGGGACGGGAAGCATCTGGGGTGGGGATGATCTGGGGCAGCGCTGCCGAGGGAGAGCAGCCTTTGTTTATCAAGGTAAAATAAATATTTTGATGTTTGATTGACTTGCTTTGTGTTCCCTCGGTTGAATAATTCATGAATAGGTGGCACCATCAAATAACTTTTTCGGAAAGGTCCTAGCGACATCTGCTAAGAAATGAACAGCTCGTTTGCATGCGCTCACTAATTAAATAAGCATTATAAATTTGAATTTGATTTTAGACGCCTTCGGTACCTGTTTTGTGCATAAAGACATTCCGTGAAAAACGTGTTTACAACTAATGATTTTTGCGAAATTGATTGCTTTCTGTTTACATATTTTCTGTGCCAAGCAGTGAACCAATGAGCTCTTTGTCATATATTCCGCTGTCAATTACGTGTTTCACTGCCTCGGGTGTTACGTGAAAGAGTGCTGCAAAAGGTGCCAGCCATGGGTGACGTTTCCACGCACTTTTTCCAAGCACTAAACACAGCCAAAATGATTCCAAATAACGTGGAAGCGGCTGCGTGTCTACAGGGTGTCCCAGAAAACGTGTCATTGAATTATAATAAAAAAAAAAAAACTACACAACCTAGAATCATGCGGTCAACGGCATTTGTTCTTACTAGGTTTTTGCCACCTCTTGATGTGAAGGTCGTGTAACGTAAGTTTAATTATGTAAATTTTTGCGAGCTAAAGTCGGAAATTTGCCTAGTAAAGGTCACTTTGTTATCTCACCTATGTCAAGAGCGTGTCCAATTTGTTCAAATTAATCATAATTGGCAGGGATATTCAGGGGTATCCCATCAGAAAAAATAGCCGAACATCATGCGCTACGGAGCTAGTACGCGACAAATTTTTCAGCGCAATCCTTGTCAGTCCGACGAAAGGAGGTTGGAAACCCAGTCCACACCTCCAACGCAGAAAGAGATAACACATGTATGGCTTATCGCGTCCGACTTTCGCTGGGATCGCACGTTCCCTCTCCCAACTTCAGGAACTGTCATTTTTTCTACTATCACTCTGTGGGCTGGGTTTGGAACCTCCTTTCGTCGGACTGCGAGCGATTGCGCTCAAAAAGTCGTTATGGTTTGTTCGTTAAGTGTTATGGTTCGGTGCTACGAAAAGCATGATGTTCGGCTATTTTTTTTCCGATGTGATAGCTCGGGAATATCACTGTCAATTATCACGAATTTGAGTGAATTCGGCACGCTCTTCATATTGGTGGGGTAAAAAGTGGCATTTACTTGGCAAATTTCCGAGTTCAGTTCGCAAATATTTACATAATTAAACTTACGATACACGACATTCACAGCAGGTGTTGGCAAACACCTAGTAAGACCAAATGCCGTTGACCGCATGATTCTAGGTGGCGTAGTTTTTTTTATTATAATTCAATGACACGTTTTCTGTGACACACTGTATGTGCTGACTGCGCTGGCAATATGTCCAGCTTCTTCATGCTCTCTAAAATCGATTTCGTGTTCTGCAAGTTTGTCTGGGTAACACAAAACCGGAGAATCAGAGCAGGTCTGAGCCAGAGAATCAGGGGTGCAAGAGGGAATGCTTATTGTACAGTTACCGCACTTTTTCGAGGGTCCCCACCGCTTTGTGGCTCCAGCACCAGTGGTTCTTCCTGCCAACACTTTCAAGCTAGTGACACTACAAATGGGTAGATTGGCGTATCTTTGACCACAAAAACTAACCACATTTTGCACACTATTTGTGCTTCATTGTAACAAATAAATCTGAAGGCTTCACCCCTGTGACTACTTTTGCATATATTGTGTACAGTTTTTGGTTGAAATAAATTCATTACAAAATGCGTGCTCTCAGACTGAAGTACTCACAAAGTGTTATACACAGTCAGAAAATTCACATCAATATGCACGTGGGGTACAATAGACAAGACCTCTAAACTACGGATAAGGGTAGCAAAAGTGAGGTACAACAAAGGTCTAATCCTAGGCCTACTACCAAAATGGAGATATAAAACAGATCGAAGTGTAAACTTCAGTGCAAATGCATGTCTCAGAGCCATGACTAATTTTAGGCATCATGGTTAGAAAAGGTGTAAATCATGTCTACGGACGTCGATATTCTATGTCTACGGTTTGACGGCTATTAGTGTTATTAGCACGTCGGCTATTAGCACGTCTACTAGTCATTAGGTCTAGCCTTAGACATTCTATAGTTATCCCAGATGTCTAAGGTTAGACGTCATACAACCATCTGCTATCCCACCATTCCCACCATGCGGTGCCTAGGCTGAAACAAACCATGGAGGAAAGAAGAAAAGGAGGCGCCCCAACCGTTCTTCGACAAAAGAGAGAAGCGTCTGGCAAGTGACGTGAAGATAGGAGGTGAGCTGTAGCTTCTTTGAAGCTACGCGAGGGTCACATTCACTGAAAAGACCAATGATGTCACTTTGCACAGGCCACTTTGGGGGCCAGTTCATCGCGCTACCACCACACCTCCCCAACTACCCCGAAAGTATGTGTTGGGGGCTCCCACAGATATGTTTGTAATCGAAACAGGAAAGCGAGCGGTGATGTCACTGGAGTGGCCCCCAATCTCGGCATCACTTCTCAGAGCAATAGGGCTCCTCCTGACTTTCCTTCCTCCAAGGATGAAACACAATCGCTTGTCAAGCAAAGTCCTCACTGACGTGCACCTCCCACAAAGCATCCAGAGACAAAAGCAACAAATAGCTATCCACATACCTGAAAGCCCGTCTGACCCCCCCCCCCCCCTACACACACACACCGTACCGTAGGCCGTAGGCCGCGACTGAAGATCCGATGCAAATCCCCTTCGTTTGCACATAGTAGCCAGCACCATGCGTAATGGTCGCGGGAGACAGATGTACTTCAACAGCTCTAGGGAACCCTCAACGGTGGTGCCGCAACTGCTTTGGAATTTCACGCTCCCATGTGCCTCAATACGGTCCCTGGTGACCTGGAAGAACGGTTCATGAGGTATTGAATCATAAAGATATTCAATGTCAATATACATTAGTCTCAGTCCTCCAATTTCAATAGTCTGTATCACTTCGATGACCTCACTTGAGCCACGAACCAGGAACCGGTCAGGTAGGTCGACATCAGAGAAATGACGCTGTAGGTACCTGGAGACCACATTCTGCCACGTGCTCGGCTCATGCACGATGGACCTCAAGGGGCAGTCTGACTTGCGAGTCCTGGCAGAGAAGAAAATCTCCAGGGACAACTTGGGCCGTTTTTTGACACTGTTGGCAAACGCTCTAAGTTTCATTCCGTCGCAAAGGCCGAGCATCCTAGTGTGCATCTTTTAGACCACTGAAGACTGCACGTCTTTAAAATTCCTCCCAATCGCCATGCCTTTCCGGTCTTGAAGGGCGGACTCTGACATAACTACGAATCCTCCCTCTTTGTCGGATGGAAGCAAGGCCGAGTTCGCGGTCCTAATAAAGTGAGCCACTGGCTGAATATCGAAACTTATCTTGCTGCTTGTAGATGACCTTTCCAAAGCCTTTGCACCCTCCTGTACACACCGATGAGAACGGTTCTCCTCAGCTGGCAATAGAGAACACCCACGTTATCGTCTCTGGAGCCTGAAGCTTCGGAGGAACACGGAACTTCGGTCCCTTCTCAAGGACTCCTCTAACCGAGGACGGGACATCCACATCTCTAATGACAACCAACCATGACAATGTCAACAGAGTTCTTAACGGAGCGAAGATACCAAAGGCACGGGTTCCAGAAGACTTCCGTCAATGCTCCTGCCTGTGCCGCGCAAACCATTTGTGTGAGCTGTCTGAAAGAACCATCTCCGCAGCACAGATAGCCCTGAGGAATTCAGAATACATCCGAGGTATGGTGCAATAACTCAGCACGGAGGATCTTGAGTATCCGTCTACGATGACCTTCAGACGGAGACATGCCGGCAAAAAGAGCAGACACTTCTGCTTTTGTGCGCATTTTATTATGGTGTATGTATACCTACTAGCCCAACGTCCTTTGTTATTGAGAAACGATAAGTCTAAAAGTCACAACATAAGTCAGTGCAGGCCGACGCGGCGACACTGCTTCAACTGCCATCAACATTGCGTGCTGCCGCCGCCGTGACCTGTTTCGTTTTAGAATGTATTTTGCCGTCTGTTTACATAATATATCTGTATATTTGAAATCCGTCAGCCTGCTCCTAGCGTAAGTAGCCTTTGTAGCGAAGGGACTGGCAGTGTAGGTTGGACTCGAGTGCCGCTGTGTTTATGTCGCTAGCAAAAGCACTCCTCGGTCTTCAGAGCACACTGTACGCTAAAGAATAATGTGGTAGAATGGTCCCCTCTCTGTACGACATGTCGAGGCCTGTGCATATAGCAGCAGATATGAAAGTTAGTGGAAGTTTGGACCTGGCCTCTAATGAAATACAATGCAAAACAACACGGTGCCACCATATGCATGTATACAATACACGCATACCTTGCAGCCAATGAACCATTTATTAAAATTCCCTGTTCCCACCAAGCATAGTATTTTTAATGTCGGATACTGGAAGGCAATGTGGAAAGCACGGCAGAGTTCCGTAAAATCTACTGCCATCTGACCGTAATCACACTTACGGACACACTACCGTCTTATTTACGGTGATAAGCGTCATAATTACCTTACAATTCATTTCTGCCGTATATTGCCACGAATCATCATCGCGAAACTACCAGGGCAGGCACGAAACGGTACATCTCATCCCGGCGCATGCTGAAGAAGACGCAAGAAGCTTCCAGACACATCGCCTGCTCTCTGGCAAACGCACGTGCTCTTTCTAGACTTTTCGGCGCGACGCTTAAGTGCTTGTGCGCTCCAAGCTGGAGCATTCATTCTTTGGACTCAGTTGTGTTCAGAGAGCTATCAGTTTTGTGTTTTGTTACCAAGTAGTCTAATAAACCGTTCGCTGTTTATTCGACGACTCGACGACCCATTTCGCTTCAGTGACATTTCTGGTGGAGATGCAGGGTATTCTATGTCCAACGGCCTGGAAGACCAACTGCGACAAAGCAGACGACAGCTTGGTCTGCCTGCAGAATTCGGTCCATTAGAACCCCCTAAACGCAAGAAGATGACTGCGGAGACCAGTACCCAAGTAGCGCAACCTGTTGCCACGCCCATAGCCCCTGCACGGTCGCCTAAGACATTCACCGGGGAGTATTACGACGACGTGGACGATTGGGTCGACCACTATGAGGGGGTTGCCAAGTTCAACAACTGGAGTGACGACCAGCAGCTCGTCAACGTCTATTTCTCCCTGGAAGGCACCGCGAAGACATGGTTCGAGAACCGGGAGACTTCGCTCACGTCCTGGGACGTCTTCAAAAGCAAACTCCGGGAGGCGTTCGCTTTTCAACAACGAGCTGAACGCGCTGAACATCTGCTCCAGAGACGGATCCAGCTGCCAAACGAAAGCATTACAGGCTTTGTCGAAGATGTGTTGCGGCTCTTCCGGCGAGCTGACCCCAAAGCATCCGAGGAGAAGAAGGTTCAGCGACTCATGAGGGGCGTAAAAGAAGAAATTTTTCGCGCCCTGTCCCGGGATCCACCCGCCACGACCGACGCTTTTCTGGACGAAGCCGTCCGCATTGAGAGGACCCTGCTCTCTCGCGCTACCGTTAACGAACGACACCAGGGCTACGAGGCTTTCTCCACGACCGCTGGCCTCGACGTCGGATCGCTCAGACAGCTGATTCGAGAGGTGGTACGCGAAGAAGTACGAGCTCTCCTCTGTCCTGAGAAGGCTCAAGACCCTTTGTCATCGATCGGTCCGATCATCAAGGACGAGGTCCAGCAGGCAATCCAGACATCGTCAACCGCCAACCCCGACGCCGGAGTACCGAGACAGACCTACGCCGCCGCTGTGAGACAGGTGCCACCTACTCGTCCGTCGTACTACGGAAACCGTTGGACGCCTCCTCGGCTTGTCCAACCTACTCCGAGCGTCCCGCCACACTCTCAGCCGTTTAGCAAAACGGACGTTTGGCGGACTCCCGACTTCAGACCGCTCTGCTACCACTGCGGAGAGGCCAACCACGTCTAGCGCCGATGTGCCTACCGACGACTTGGCCTTCCCGGTTTTTCACCCGACGCCCCCCGCTCCCAGCGCGGTAGTCTACGGCAGCAGAATGCTTCTGCTGGCTCGCGACGCGACCTGTCCCCGAGCGTCCCCCACCGCAGCAGGTCGCCAGCAAGAGCACGTTCACCGTCACTGGCAAGACGACCTTTGTGGCGGAGCCCTAACCGGGAAAACTGATGACTGCAGCTCCGGGAGGTGAAGCTGCGGACCGACGACAAGTTACAATTCCTCCAACTCGACGAACAGCAACGCAGCACCAACACGACGCTCGAAAAATTACCAATAACCTGAAAATACTCATCGACGGCCATGAGATGATTGCGTTAATCGACACCGGAGCCGACGACTCTGTTATAAGTGGTAGGTTGGCTAAGACGCTTCGCAAGGTGCAAACGAAGTGGGATGAGCCTAACATCGGCTCTGCTGGTGGACACGTCGTAACAACGACTGGCCGATGCACGGCAGTCATACAAGTGCGTGACATCCAGTACGTCGTCAGCTTTGCCGTCTTGCCGAACTGCCCACGGGACGTAATACTCGGAATGGACTTTCTAGTCGAAAACGAAGCAATCATCGACTTCACAAATGGAGTTATCTCTTTTAAAACGCCGGAAACAGCAGAAGACAAGTGGTGGGCACGAATAACCCCGGAGAAACGCGCAAACACGGACGTAACCGCCGTGACGACTCAGCACGTCAACCTGCCTCCCTTGTCGTCAGTCCTTGTGACCGATACGTGCGAGAGAGCACCGACTGGCTGTTTGTTGGCTGAATGCAACACGCAACTTCTCCTCGAACGAGGAATTGGGATAGCAAGAGGAATTGTGCCCGTAAGAAACGGAATATTCGAACTCCTGGTCACAAATTTTCGCCCGGAGCCACAACACCTGGCGAACGCCACGAATATAGCCGTCATCGTAGACCAATACTCCACCACGGATGTTTGCCTGATGGACACTGCTCGCATCGCGGTCACCACGGAACACGAGGCCGAACATTTCGACGTAAACCCTCAACTCAATACAACTCAAAAGCAAACCCTTCTCTAGATGCTCAACGATTTCAGTGACTGCTTCGCTGCATCGTCGAAAGTAAGATAAACGCCCATTGCGAAGCACCGCATCATCGTCGACGAAAAGGCCCGTCCAATTCTCCGCATGCCGTACCGGGTCTCCTGCAAAGAGCGAGAAACGATCCGAACGCAAATAGAAGAGATGCTAAGAGATGACATTATCCAGCCGTCGACCAGTCCATGGGCATCGCCGGTGGTACTAGTGAAGAAGAAGGACGGAACACTCAGGTTCTGCGTCGACTACCGGAAACTCAATGAGATAACGAAGAAGGACGTCTACCAATACTGGAGCTACATATAGTGTGTTTTGTGTCTTTTTGAAGGGCTCGACGACGTCCTCTTTCCAACTACTTTGGTCTCGTAAGCGCGCGACGGTTCGTTCTCCAGAAATTCGCATGAGAGTATCGCCGCCGGTGCGGCTAGTCACTGTCTGGGGACTGAACTCGCTTCCCCCTCGTCCGATCTCGTTGAATTTTTAGGTTCGTATATCGCGTTCGTTCCCCTTCCTATCCCACATCTATGTTGTAGCTTTTTTCTCTGTTACATGCTTATGGTCTTTCTACATAGAGAGCGGCACAGAATGCATGCAATGGCACACAGCAGTGCAATTCTCTTGCACGCAGCGTTTAGAAAATAATGTATGTTGACCTTGATGTTTTTCAGTTGTAGGACCAATTCGTACATTTCATCATTTTGAATTTTTTGTTAGGCTGCTGTCTACCTCTCTACTCCCTGCCGACGACTTCCCTTCCACTGGCGGCGGAGTTGAATCATGAAGGCCATCATTGCAAGCCAATGCCGCAGAAGGAGAAGAGAACAGTGAGTATGTGGCGACAACAACGAGGATGAGCGCGAGCCTCGTGCCCATCAATAAATCGGAATCAGTTTTGGGTTCGATTCCGTCGTTACCAGACGTTGCCTCGCTCTCTCCACACTGGTGACCCGGACGTCCGTCATCATGGACGGTACGCCGCCTGCACCCTTGATCTCGCATTTCGCAATCAAGCTACCACCATTCATTCGGTCCCGGCCTGACCTATGGTTCAGTCAAGCGGAATGCCAGTTCACGCTGGGCCACATAACTTCGGCGACAACGAAGTTTCACTACGTAATGTCCGTTCTGCCCGAGGACGTGCTTGTCGGGGTCGCCGACATTCTAACCTGTCCTCCCCCGAATGACCCTTACGCGGCACTCAAGACAGCCGTAATCGCCCGGGCATCGCCTTCAGATCGACAGCGCCTGCACGAGCTCGCGTCGAACGAGTCTTTAGGTGACCGGAAGCCCTCTCAGCTCCTCCGACGTCTGCAGCGCATCCTCGGGGGTTCTACGCCGTTGTTGGATGACAGAATGCTCCGCGAGGTTTTTCTTTCCAAGCTTCCTCCTTCGGTCCAGATGGTCTTGGCAGCCTCGGGCGAAGCTAACCTCCAAGCGTCAGCGGAGCGTGCGGACAAGCTCACGGAATTAGCCAGCGAGAGAGATTCCGCTGCCTGCATCACCGCACTGCAGAAAACCCCGGCAATGACCCAGGTGTCATCTGTCAGACGGCAGTCTCAGTCAACGACCACGCCGAGTTCGCTTCTCTGCGTCAGCAGGTGCGCCGCCTCGCGGATGTTATAGAGGATCTCCGTTTCTGTGCTATCGCTCCCCGCCGCTCCTCTTCTCCGCGCCCTGCGGGTCATCTCCGCCCCACGCGCGGTACCCGGTCGACACCAGCAAGGTCTCAGTTCTCTTCGTCACCGTCACCTCCACCTCGTAGTCTCTGCTGGTACCACAGCCGTTTTGGTCGTCGTGCAAGGCGTTGCGAATCGTCCTGCTCCTGGCAGGGAAACCTTCTCGGGGATCACTAGCGGCGACGAGCGATTCCCACCACCTGCAACCGTGTCGCCTATTTTACATCAGGAACCGGCTCGGCAAACAAAACTTCTTGGTCGACACTGGGGCAGAGGTCAGCGTGCTTCCAGCCTCCGCCCAAGAGCACAGACGTTCCCCCATTTTGTACCTGAGAGCAGTAAACGGGTCACGTATACCCGTCTATTATCGCCGTTCCTTGACTCTTGATTTCGGACTTCGAAGAGTACTTCACTGGGTCTTCCTGGTCGCGTACACAGCGCACAGCATCCTAGGTAGCGATTTTCTGGCTCATCACAACTTTTTGGTCGACGTCGCTAAGCGAAGACTCCTCGACACTCTTACTGGCCTCACGGTAAACGGCGTATCGGCAAGAGTAGCTTCGACTGGTCTCGCTACTTCGCTACCAAGTGACGCGACTTATGCCGCGATACTAAATCATTTTCCATCATTGACATCGCAGTGCGACTGGACGAAGCCGGTCAAGCATCCTGTCGCCCACCGTATATGCACCAAAGGCCAACCGGTTTTTGCTGAGCCCCAATTTGATCACATGCTGGCGGTCGGCATAGTAAGACCATCGTCCAGCAATTGGTCATCGCCTTTGCACATGGTCCCTAAGAAGACTGGTGATTGGAGACCATGTGGCGATTACAGCGCACTAAATCTAGCAACGATTCCCGACCGTTACCCATTGCCCAACATATCAGACTTCACCGCGAGTTTAGCCGGAGCAAAACTTTTCTCAAAAATCGACTTAACAAAAGCATACCACCAAATTCCCATGGCAGAGGAGGACGTTCCCAAGACCGCCATTGTAACCCCTTTCGGCCTCTTCGAATTCCTCCGAATGCCTTTCGGACTCCGCAACGCTGCACAATCTTTCCAGCGCTTTATCGACAACGTCACACGGGGCCTACCGTTCGTTTTTGCACACCTCGACGACCTGCTTCTGGCCAGCGCTTCCCATGAAGAGCACTTGCCGCACCTGCGTGCCTTATTCCACCGCCTCTCCGAGCATGGATTAGTCATTAACATCGACAAGTGCGAATTCGGCGTCCCTTCGCTCGAATTCCTGGGCCACCAGGTCGATGCCCAAGGAATAACACCCATCGAAAGCAACGTTAAGAAGGTGCAAGAGTTTCCCCTCCCCACATCATGCACACAGCTACGTCATTTTCTCGGGATTGTGAACTTCTGCAGACGCTTTATTCCCCATTGCGTGGGCGTACTACGGCCGCTCGAAGAGCTTCTACACTCTGCCCGCAAGGATTCTACAGCCCTGGCCTGGTCTCACGAGCAAATCGAGGCGTTTAACAGGGCCAAGCATGCCTTAACATCCTCCACCACGCTGGTCCATCCTGTCAACGAAGCACCCACCTCGATTATGGTGGACGCCTCGAGCAAAGGCGTCGGAGCCGTCCTGCACCGACACATAGGCGGTCATTGGCAACCGTTAGCCCTCTTCTCCAAGAAGCTCTCGTCCACCGAAGACAGGTACAGCACCTTCGGTCGCGAGCTCCTCGGCACTTTCATGGCCGTCAGAACCTTCCGTTATTTTCTCGAGGACAAGCAGTTTGTCATTTTTACTGACCACAAACCCCTGGTGCACGCATACCAATCCGGCAGCAGCCGCTACTCCTCTCGTGAAATTAGGCAACTCGCTTTCCTAGCGGAGTTCCAGGCGACATTCGAGCACGTAAAGGGGGCCGACAACGTTCCGGCTGACACCCTCAGTCGCCTCTTTTCCGTTCAGCACAGACCAATCAGCCTTGCAGATTTCTCTCAGCAGCAGCAGAACGACCCAGAGTTGAAATACCTCCTATCAGGGCCTTCCTCGCTAAACCTGCAAGAAGTACGTTTTCCCGGACTCTCCGGACCCGTCGTCTGCGACATTTCTACAGGCATGCAGCGACCTTTCGTCCCCCAGGGTCTCCGTCGTCAAATCTTCGCGGCGCTCCACGGACTATCCCACCCCGGAATCAAGGCCACACAGCGACTTGTCAGTGCTCATTATGTGTGGCCATCTATGAACACTGACATTCGCGCATCGACGAGGTCCTGCGCGCCATGCCAACGAGCCAAAGTCCACAGGCACACCGTTCCTCTATTGTCAACATACCCACTGCCCAGCAGTCGTTTCGACGAAGGTCATGCTGGTTTAGAAAAAGCTATATGGTCTGTGATGCATTTGTTTCAGATAGAATACCTTGCTGGTTTTGGGGGGAGCCGCTCTCCACGCTGTAGTCAGGGCTGTTATATCCAGATTATTGTGCCCATCGCTACAGGCCGAATTCAGTGTGAATGGGAAGAAAGGTAGCAAGTCTGTGTCCATGGGGTCCAATTCCTGCCCTGTGCTGATTGGAAGGTAATCCTAATGCTATATCTATAGATATAACAGTGGCATGTGGAGTTTGTGTGTGATGTTTACATCGTATTAATGCTACAAGCTTTCCCAGGTTTCCCAAAATACAGTTTGATAACTGTATTTTTTTTTCAGGCAGATTTGCTGTGGTTTCAGTATGCACTTCATCAGCTTTGGACAGAAGCCCAGGATCTTGCTTGAGCAAAAAGCCACAAATACAGTCATCAGGAGAAATGTTCTTTCCTTTTTGTTCTTCTGCAATATGTTTAAGTGATATTCCTGTGTTTAAGTGTTATTAAATATGGAATTATACCTACAAGCCCTACTCATCATATACTGCCTACTTTTCACGAGTAATGGTGAAGCGGTCACCACTGCACCGCGAGCCAGCTGTGTACAAGGCAGTAAGAAGGGCATTTTTGGCGCGGGTGACAGAAACAGCGGCAGGCAGAAGCGCAAGACAACTGCCAACTTATGCATAACTCCAGCCTCTTCATACCAGAACAAATATCCCGATTTCTGATGTTGCACTGTGGGAAGATGCGTATTCATTTTTAAATAAAATGCAACGTTCACATATTGCCGAAATGCTTCAATGTAGTGATCAGAGAAACATAGTTTCTTAGAAACCCAAGTGTACCAGCAAAAATCACAAATCGTAAATGACTTTCGTGATCTTTGTTGAGGTAATACAGTACTTTGAAAGATCCAATGAATGTATGCACGAGATAGCGGCAAAACTGACCTGCCAATATTGGACCCATAACGGCAATACTGGCTTGCCAATATTGGGTTCCCAATATTGGACCAATATTGGGCCGTGTTGCAGTTGCCATATTGGACCAATATTGGCAATCCAGATTGCCAATATTGCTCCAATTTTGGGGTGCTGCCTGGCTGGCACGCAGCGTCGCTCACGTTGCTTTTTCCAAGCTCACAAAATCTCATACTCGACTTGATGAACACATCTTTTTTGATGTGTTCGTCAACCATCAGCAAAATTCGTTTAGTGTAAATGTTATGCCCTGTTGTGTAACACCTACAGAACATTTCCCCCATGCTGTTTCTTCAATATTTGCCTTTCCCAATGTGTTTGTTCAATAAGTGGCGCAAGTTGCTTTGGGCCCTGATGGACTTTGTGGAGCAGGCTGTTACTGCCTCCCATGTTTTGAAAGACTCAGCGCTCGCGCTATTCCAATAAAATAGCCAGTTTTAGCGCATCGTACGCAAGGGCGACAGCGTGTGGTGCAGTAGAACTCGCTAAAGAGCATTTTGGTGTTACTCCCAGATAGTTCTACCCATTCGTATGGAAGGAAATGAACCAAAATTCAAGCCACACCGGTAAAATAAATCTGGACCGGTTCCAGCTGGATCAGGTTGGTTCCAGCTGGATTCGCAAGTACGGGGGGGGGGGGAGCGGTACCACCTTGGTGAAATAAGTGGTACCACTCTGTCCTCAAATGGTTCTAGAACTACCAGTGTGAAACTCACAGGTACCGTTTTGGTCCCATAATGGTCAATTGAACCACTTGAGATCCCAACTGGGCAGGTTCCTCCTTTGAGTACTCATGGGGGAGTCCACTCTTGCCTTACTGCCGTTCTGGTTTAGTTTGATCTATTACTTTTATCTATGCTAGCACACGTATGATGAGACAAGTTGTATCTTTGTGGATCTAATCAACACGGCCTGAGAGCTGTTCCGCACAAATGTCACTTGAAGATAAGAAAGATGAAGTGAAGACGATCCATCCCCGTGCGGTAGTAAAATCAACGATGTGCTGCAGAAAGTACGGCATAGAGTTCCGCAGCCGTGGATTAGGTTTTGTGGATGTTATAGTACTGTTATGCATTGCACGTATTGTGAATTCTTCAGACACGCGTGGTGTGATCGAGTGTCGTTCTGAAAAGTGATTTAGTTACGAAGAGTAGCATCGTACATGAAGTGTGTGTGTCGGGACTCTATACTCCCTTAGCGACAACTAAATTAGCCACGCAGAGCAACAGATTCCACTTCCCAGGCGACCACCCAAGCGACATCAGAACTATGTATCACTAACAGCGCAGCCTTGCATCCATCCGAATCAGTGAACTTACCCGCTTCCGCCAGCCGCTAGGGTTTCGCACCGATGAAAAATACTCCGTTCGCGTATTCCGTAAACTTTTGTCCCAACCTGTACATGACCCTTCACTGCAGCGGACAAAGGGACGAGTACGAACATTAGTTAATAGATAGGCAAGCTGGTACATAACGTAAGCTGGAGTAATCTGGGTGAGCAAAGCAAAAGCGCGTCTTATATATATAAATAGCATGCCCTTATCAACTCCGAGACCTGGTACGGGTAGTGCAACCTTCGTTTTAAAAACCTCTCTCTCTCCAAAGTCTCCAAAAGTCTCCAAAGAACTTCCAGCTTTTTTATTATTGGTTACTGTTGAACCTGGTTGAAAGTGTAGCGCGTCTGCTGTGTTCATCCTCGTCCTTCTGTTCACTGAGGTGAAAGAATGTCCTTGACAAGTAGCGTCGCAGTTTCACAAATACACACACACACACACCGCACATCCACAACTAAAATACAAAGTACTTGGAATAGGTCAATCTATCGTGCAACACGGCATACATACAGGGTGTTTCACTAAAGAATGACACTCAATCATTAAAAATGGTACTTGAGATAAAAATTACAAACCATCTGCATCATTCTTGTGAAAGCTTTTGCCGCTCAACCAGGTTGTTTCCATCACTGTACAGCATTCGAATTCCCAAGGAAAGGAAGCGTTTTTGCGCTAATTAGAAAGCCTATGGCCACAACACCCCATTTCAGTCAAAAGTGCAGGATCTTTCACGATCTGTGCACAAAATTTCGACACCCGAAAACACGTAAAGACTGCGCGAAAAACCGTCGCTCATCAAGACGCTCACTCGGCGAAATCGATCCGCCAAGTATGGAGAGGAGGAACGGACAACACAGGAAGCAGCGAGAAGCCAGGTCCACCTCTTTAAGCTGCCCCCCTGTTTTCTTTTTTTGGTTGGTTCCTTTTACCTGTCGAGATGAACTCTATTGATGAGAAAACAAAAGACAGACGATAAAAACGTGGACGACAGCAACTTGAAACACCTCTGTCATGTTGTGGCTCTTCTTTTTTTTTTTTTTTTCTTTCTTTCTTTCGGTCTCGAAGACTGACGTTTCCCTTTTGATCGCGGCGCGATTTTCTGGAATAAAAGGATATGCAGGCGGATGATGGATGGTTGCCGTCTCCTGTCATCTTCAAACCCACTAACGGCTAACTGCGGACAGCAGGGTGTCGAACCGAAACGTTTTTCGTTCCGGTTTTCGTTCCGGTTCTATCAGAAACGGTCCGGTACCGGTTCTGCTCCGGAGCAAAAAAAAAATAACGGTTCATAGCGGTTTTAACCGGTTCCGCTTCTGATGTGCACATTCATTCCCAGAAAAAAAAAAACAATGTTGCAAAATGTAAACCCGTTTATTCTGCATACATGGTATTCAATATTAATAGGCCGCTGAGAAATTGGTAGCTCCTGGTTCCTGTAGGGGACTCTCTGTTCAAATAGGCGTTCTCCTTTCTTCAAGCGCATGATACAGACGGACTTGTTTGTCGTGATGTCATACGTAAAGTACTTTCTTGCTGGATTGGTGTGATCCCGTCCCATCCGAATGTCTGTTGCTGCTTCCTAGCCAGCAACCACCACCGCACGAGTACGACGCCAATCGAGGAACACCTTCACTCACAAACGCGCTCGATGGCTCCGTATTCTTTTCTTCGTGTCCTGTCCACAATAGAGGCGCCACTTCGCACGCGCTTGCCCTAGCGGATACGTAAATGTATTCAACTTAGCTGCTCTCAAACAAGGGACGCGTTGCGCGACATTACCGACAGAGGAGCCGTTACGCAGCCTTTTTGGGTCACTGTTTTGTTGAGTGTGTTTCCTCTTAAGGGGAACGTAACCAGAGAGAAGAGTTTGGGCGGATGAAATTAAAACGGACACTATACGGCACATTGGTAGAGAGTCACAACCGGTCACATGTACCTCTAAGTCTGTGTGCGCGAACGATAAAACGTTACAAAGGGTGCCTAAGGGTCATAGTATACCGACATACATTCCACCGTAACCGTAACCCTCGTAAAGCACCCATGACATGACTTCAGATCAGAACACGCGACGTCAGTTCCATTCGCCTATTCTAGTCCAAACCGGCCAAGTTTTTTCTTGGACCGAAAACCGTTAAATAAATTTTTCGGTTTCCCTCCTCAGCAAAAAAAAAGGTATACGGTTTCGATTCCATTCCGGTTCGCACCAAAATAGCGTGTTTTTTTTTCGGTTTTCGGTTCTGGTTTTCGGTTCACTCCGACACCCTGACAGACGGTTCCTTCCTTTTCACATCGGGCGACTACGTTGCGACATGGTTATGTGTGCTACTTGAGGTACTCATGGGGCTGCTACAAAAGTTTTACTTCACGTCAAACCACGCTGACTGTTTCCCCTCTAGCATTGCGTCGTATCTCATTGCAGTTGTGCTCCCACATATGACGCATACCTGCCAACAATTACGCGTAATTTCAATTTATCTCCGTATTTCTGAGCAGTTGAACGATTCCTCTACTCTTCCTAGCTTTGCAGGGAGATCAGTAATTTTTTTTTAAAACCGTCTTCACGAATGTATATGGCAAATTCATAAGCGCGAGCTACGTCTACCATACGCGCTACAGGCGAATGGCTGTTTGCAAAGAATTTACATCACAACCACTAGCTTGCGAGCCCTCCACAGGATGCGTGGATGCGGATAGGATGCGTTTAACCCGCGTGGGTTGTTGACGGCGCTTCTCACCCTTTTTTTTTTTTTTTCTTTTCGTAATTTCTATTCCGTTCCTCGGATGAGCGGTCTCGGCGTTGTAATCGGCAGAGCCAACAAGGAGAAGGATGAAAGCACGGGAGAGCGTGAGGGAGAAAGTCGAGGCTAGGAGGAGGAAAGCAAATGAGGGCACGGCAAAAGCGAAGAAGCGGCTACGAGGAAAGTAACGAGGATGGTGCTACGAGAGCAGTCGAATGAGCCACGCTCGGTAGACGGCTTCAGCCTACACTCGTTTTCCATGACCTGTAGATGGCGCATCTAAACTCCAACATGGCTGACGTATCCAGGTTGTCGCTTCGTTTCCATTTTGAGATTTTGATCTGCAATGTTGTTTCTCGATGCGTTGAAGGCGAACGAGTATTAAACGCTGTTCATATACTTCTTGCAGGCGTAATTGAGTTGTACAAATAGAGGGCTATAGTTGTTTGTCGCATATTATTTGCAAAGTTGCGACGTGTTTGATCAACCACATTTCGTGAAGGTGAATTTCACGTTTACCTGTTGCGAGGCCAGAATATCAAGCACAAAGTGCCCTGCACGGCAGGAATGTCACTCAGGCAAGCACGCGACAGCTGTGATTCTGCTCGCTTACAGTGTGAATGATGGGAAGTGATGGGAAGGGATGAAGTGATGATGGAGATCATGATGGGATGAAGAGGCTGGGCGGACAAGGCTGACTTACATGATGGATTACGTTTATTATGAACAGATACAACCGCCGGCAGTGGTGCCGGGTGACCAACTAACTAGCGGCTAGCAGAGCGGGAGAGAGGGTTGAGTCAGACTCTCAAGCGCCACCAGATCATATCGGATGCTGTAAGAACTAGAGGAGGCACTGACTAGCAGTGCGCACACTAGAGGGAGGCACTGTGACTCCTCACAACAGGTAAGGCATTCTAAGTGTGGAGCACTTGTACAAATGTCGTTTTTAACTTACAGGGTAATGTTGGGACACCCATGTATCACTGGTGCGCATGTTTTTCAGAAAACTTGAGGAAACGTGGCAATGTTTCTGCGTTCGTACCTTAGTACGCGAGCAATGAAGCTCACGTATTTACCAGCAAAATAGAGACTGCGCATCACAGCTTTATCGCTGGGTCCGTACGTGACTCTGCTAACACGCATTATCAAAAACTGGAATTATTGCACAAATCACTTTGTATTTAATATTTATCATGTAGGTCCGCAGTCATGGTCGCAGCAAATTGGCCACCACCTTTCTGGTATGCATTGCATACAAATGTAAACGGATCTAATGACTCAAGTCCTGTGTAGTGCCTTATGTACTTCACATTTAAAGGTCACCTATGCCGATATCCGAAATTGTCGAAACGGTTGTGATATTCTGAAAGCCCACATCCAGCTCTCCCCAAAATGCACCTTCATTCTCCCAGTTCGGTACAGTACCACGTCAAAAAAATAGATAATTAATTCCGAAACACAATGGGCGCAGCCATTTTTATGACGTAATGCACCCGAACGGGCATTGTGACGTGTAGGCGCCTTCGTACTTGTCAGTGGATTCCAGCTGCGGCTTTTCGTGGCTTCACATATGTGCTTGACGATGGCGGACAGCCGGGTTCCGCGGTAAGTAAACAGTGCAGCAGCGGTGAACTCATTCGTGAACCAAGCTCTGTGCGATGTTGAGACTGGAATTCGTCGTTTGTGTTTTCTGAGCACGTACAATTTGTATCAAGTCGCGCCTGCGTTAGCCCGGCCCTTTACATCGTTTGCCCATTGTAGGGACAATTATCTTAGGGAATTGACTGACGCTTCAACAGCCGTTTTAGCAAGAAAATGCCGACAGAGTTTTAGTTTTGAAGGAAAAAATCGCGCTATATGAACGTATTTGAGAAACCGCATACTGCTATGGGACAAGCTTTACGTACGATTTACCAATGTGCAACACCGTCGACGATGGTATGTAACGACGAGAAACGTAAAACGATATACAAATCACACTTTTTGTGGGATTCTGTGCATTTTCGAGAAGCTTTCTTTGAATCACACACTCCCATGTCATGTTGCGTCGTGTGGCACGCTACAAACTACTGCATTTCATGTCTGACATCTGGATATCGTTTGCAATGAGCACCGCAGCACAAAAACATGCACACGAAAGCCCCAGAAGCCATGTGCTTGCACACTATGGCGACGCAAAAGAAATACCAGAGCCCATATTGCCACTTAGAAATGGTGTTTTTAGAAATGTGGGGTCTGAAGAGTTAGGGCACAGCATAGATCCTAGAAATCAAATGAGTGGGTGCACCTTATCCCTCTGTAGAATGCTGTTTCAACTCACCCCATGCGGTGTAAAAGTGTTAGAGGTAATTTATGTGACTTGTCGCCCTCGGTGATATCACTGGAAAGCCTCGGAATGAATTCCGTACTCAGGAATTATTGCACAAATCACTTTGTATTTAATATCTATCATGTAGGACATGATAAGCAATATGTAAGTTGAACCCTGTGTGCAGCATTCTCGACTGCCTCTTACCTTTACAGTTAGAGACACGTTACCAAACCATTCGCAAAGGGCAGTCTTACAGGGCCCATGTAACTTGCCTTCATGGAAGTTATGCGTTAGCATACCCAGTGAACATGAAGCACGATTATATATGCTTGCACATCTATCATCTATCTAATCATCTGAACCATATATGTGGAGGCATACGAAATTATTTTTTATGTGCATGCTGTACCTTCCTAGTCCTACATGTGGACATGAATAACAGTGAATATATGTGAAGTGGCAAAAGCAATGTAAACTCTACCATCATTGTGCCCCTTTAACTTTTCCACATTTGTGTCTGGTGAACAGTGAATATCTCACTAGAAAAGACGACATTTGTGTACTGTTTGGCAAGCAAATAAATCTCTTTATTTACATTTTCCATCAATCAACAATGTTGGGCCTTGGTGCAAATATAAATGTCAACAAGTAAAGTACGTACAAATTATTCCTATGTATTCAAATGCAGATATGGCAATTCTCTTTTTGTACCTCAGCACAGTACAGTTTCAAAATTAACACACTGCGCAGCATCAACAATCTTAAAATATCTCAGGAGGGGAGTCACATAAGGCTCCAATAATAGGCTCTGCAATGAAAGTGCCAAAAGACAAAGTAGTTCAAGATAATCTGAATAATCGGTTGGTATTGTGATGTGTACTACTATGTACAGTGGAACATGTTACCTCATTGCATTGCCTCCATGTGAGCACTAGGACAGGGAGCTTTCCAGGTTGCTGTTTTCGTGTTTTTCTATGCTCTTTTCTTTTTTTTTGCAATAGCAAACATGGCCATAGTGAAACACAAGCAGCCAAGGATCCGATGAGACAGCTACAACGCGACGGCTAGCTCTCAACTGATATATTTATTAGCAGACTCTGGAATATGCACATATATGTTGCTAAACAAATGACAATTTAACCAACAGAATAACAGACAAGAAAAAGGGGTTATATATCTTCCCCCTCTCCTCATTCTATTTCATAGGCAGCCCTAGTATGATTCTGAGTGTGCCCGTGCCCTTTGAGATAACGTATCTTGGACAGAAGCAAATCCAACCGCGGACTGCTTACACATCCAACTGTCGTGGATTTCTCTAACCACTTATTGTTTAAACGCGGCCTTGATCTCTGTGTTCTGGAAATTTAGGCGGCATCCAGAGTCCCTGCAATGTGTTGCCAAGTTTCTCGAGGGCATCAAAAGTCTGTCCTTGGCTGCCCGTGTTTCACTATGGCTCTGAGATACAAACCACCCCATTTCAACAAAGTAGGAAACACGGATTTGTAAATAGCATCTGTTGATTGCACTGTGCATACCCCCCCCCCCCCATATAAAGGATCATAGTGGATACTACATCTAGTGCAATAATGTAAGGAACACAAGAAAGCTAGATTTGACACCACTCTTATGTCGTAGTAGTAGTATTTGTATGAAGCTACGCAATTCCTGTCCTGCAACTAATTTAAACCCTATCTGTCATCTGCCAGCGTGATGATCCCCTGAAAAGCAATTCTCACTTGGTTGGAACTACCGGTCCTGAAACCTATCCCTGTAGAATCAAGGAGGAAAACCAAGGGCAGCGGTGGAAGAGACAAACACACACGAGCTATGTTCTCACTGTGTAACAGCTGCTCAAGCTACTAAAATGAACATGTTCCAAATTAATATAACATGGCTTGACACAATACGCCTGCGAAAGCTAAGAAATAAAATTAGTAGTAAAATGTACAATACATAAACACTTGCCACCACATGACAGTTTCCGTCCTGCATTCATGTGCTGCCATTCATCCCATTTAAAGGAAGTACTGAACTATCTGATAGCATTACACGCTCGTGTGACAGAACTTAGCAAGATTACATAGCACAAGATAAAAGTAGAATGAACATAATGTGCAGCTTTCCATTCACGCATAATGGCCCCAGCAGTAATGCATGAAGGACACTGCTAAGCTGTGTTGTGAAACACCACTTTCTGTTTGCCACGTCTAAATGAAACGTACCTGACCTGATCCAAAGTAACTGTTCTGAGTCTGGAACACACAAAGAGAAAAACAGAACACACTGCAACATTAACAGATAGGCAAATGAGCTGTGGCAAGCTCCACTTTGGGACAAAGTCAACAAGTAATTCACCAAAAGTCAATGAGTGTCTGAAATATAACACCCCTGACTGGTAGCAGGACGGTCCACGTTCAATTCCTGGTGCTAGCACTGACTGGCTTTTTCATGAATTATTTGTTGAAGTTTCCATGTGCTTGAGAACATGAACTATTCATCAACCACTGTACCCTCTTAAGGTGATGAGGGTTTGTCATCCCAAAGATATCCCTTTCTTGCATGTGTCCTTACGGTTGCTCATCACTGCAGGAAAAAAAAAAAAGAAAAATGATTTAATGACAAGAAATGGACAGTCATGTTTACTTTATAATGATTGTGCACAACAGGCTTTCGCACAGAAGGCTGTACTTCTGCAGGTCTAACATCAAGTTACAAAATTCCAGAATATATAAGACATGTTGTAAGGTAGAGAGCAAGTAAAGCGAGGGTTGGTACAAGTATACAAATAAAATACAAACATAGTATAATAAAATAAAAGATGGTATGACGCCATCAGTTTGAAACAGAAAAGGGATGAGTGTGTAGCACAATATATGAATGACAACGGCGGCCAGATAAGTACTTGGCACAAAAGGCGTTCACGGGCGAGACATTCACGGAAACAGTGCTTATAGTGTCTTGTCAACTCATCCCTTGCCGGCTTGAAACTGATGTAGTTGTAGACCCTTTCTATGTTATAATATATGTTTGTATATTTATTTTTATGTCTGTACCAACACTCGCTCTCTACCTTACAACATGTTTCATATATATTCTGGGATTTTGTAACTTCACGTTAGACATTAACAAGAGCAGCCTTGTGCGCGAAAGTCTCGTCGCATTAAAATTTAGATGCTCTCAACAGTCTTCTTTCTGTTGTCAATCTCTATCGCAGGATACCTGCACATTGCTGTTCTATGAACTGTGACTTTGCAGTAAGATTATGGACTTTGGATAAAAAGACTACACATCACTGCTCAGGTATTTTTGCCTATCGAACAGCATGCATGCACATGCACACAGTATTTGTGCAGGGGACCCACTAAAAATGTAAAGAATGTGGTATTGACCACAGTAATGCACCAAGTTCAACACAAGTATTGTAGAATCCAGGTAGAATCCAGCTTACATGCCAATCCAGAACCACTATTCATTGTGAAGTTGTGACAAATAAATAGTTCCCATTTTTCCTAGCTCTCAGAAGTGAAGCTTTCTGAAGACAGTGAATTAATAAGAGTGACAATTTTAACATGAATTCTGGGCTATTCTTCAATCAAACATTCACAGATAGTAAAAGCACCTTCCTCAATGGACGTTGATTACAGTGAAAATTCTAAAATATTATCAGAGACGACATCAGCTTCTGCGTGTCAGAAAGGACTGTATGTCCAACAGTAATCCAGCTAACAGTAACAAAAATGTACAAAAGACAAATTAAGTGAACTAACATGTAACATTAACAGTGAAGCTTGCATCACCCCATCCAGAGGAACTAGTGTCCAGACAGCAAAAGTGCTTGAACTAGGAGATAGCAGGTAATCGGAATTGAGACCTTTGTTTTCCATCCTGAAAGCACAGTGTAACGTTGAGGGCAGATTGAAGAGTGGTGTCAAGGATGTCTGCATGAGAGCACCCATGAAAAGCGGAACATAGGTAAATATTCAAATTATAACATCACATTGTCATACCTGTTGGTGGCAGCTAGACTGCAACTATCGTGTCAGCAATTTCTTCATGCACCAGATGCAAGCCAAGTCCTGCTTCATTTCCGCCTTCAGCGTGCACCTGTGGTAATTCATAAGTTAGACAATACTCTGGTGTTGTTAATCAGAGTAAGCGCAGTAGGACAGCTGCACAATTGATCCATGAGGCTTGCTATTTTTATATCTGAACCTCGACTTACCTTTCCGCTCTCGTTTTTTGCCTTGATCCTCCGTGGCACGTTCATAATTTGTGTATCGGGCATCTCAGATTTTCATCAGACGATTTTGTGCCGTAATTCCAAACTGCCTCTGGAGTCGCGCGCAACCTATGATAACATTCGTGGACGAATTCCTTGGAGTGGAACTTAGCAGGCACCGCGGTCAGCCAAGAGCTTCGCACTGCTTGGTCTTTTGGCAGCTTATAATAGGTAACACTTGAATGCTTCGATGAATTGTTCTGATAGCGTAGCATCGTCGCATTCTCGACAACTTCGCCGTGGCATATTACGTATCACACCACTCCAGCCCATAAAAGGCAAGGTCAGAACAAGGAAGTGCACTTTCCAAACGACGCTGTGCCAAACAAATATTCACATCCTTTGTTTCCGGCTTAGCAATAACATAACAGTTGTTCGCTTATATACGATGCACAGAGGACGAACCGAATGAAGCCAAGCGGCCAAGCCAAGAGTCCATGGCAAGCCAAAGACAGATAAACCGAGAGCTGTGACGTCGGTGCGCCCGTGCGCAGGGTTTTCCGACGGTCTGACGGGCGGGCGTGGGAACTAAAGAAATGTTTTCTAAAAAACTACGAACAGTTGGACCAAGATATTTCGCACACATATTCAGTGTTCGCTAATGAACACACAGCGCGAGTATCGCTCAGCTCTGCGGCACTTCAAAATCGGCATAACTGACCTTTAATGCAATTCTTTTGAAGCCATACTTGTTCGCTTGCAGCACTTGTTCAAAATGGCGCAGTTTCATTCCCATTTCATAATGCGCTGCACTAAGGCTAGTACACTGATAGCTTGCTTCCTGCAGCTCCCTGCGCTTTACAATCTACAAGCTTCACAACGCCTCTAGTACAAGACGTCGGTTCATCCGTGACGGATGCAAAAATTAGAGGTGATAGATGATTAGAGGTAGAGGTGATAGTCCAGTATGTTCATTAGCGTGTGGAAGCCGGAGCTGGGTTTTGGACCGGTACAAGAGCTAATTAGTTCCTACACGGGAGGATATCGATATTACCGGTTCCAAACATTGGTGCGAGTTTATTATCCCGGTTTATTATCCCGATTGCGTGCCGCCATTACTCGGTCAGATGTTAAGAATGCTCACCAAAGACTGTAGTGACTTCAGCGAGAAGTGAACACGTTTGGAGGCGAAATCCCTGTTTCTTTGGGTGGTGCTTGCTTTGCCTTGTTTCGCTGTTTCCAAAAGTAAAACCCGCCGAACACGTGTGTTCGCTATCCGCCGGTTGCGTTTAAAGCGCTTTACACGGATTCGCAGAACGAACGAGCAGTATGTCGAGCAGATCGAAATGCAATAGTGTGGTCCGGTCGATAGATCGGAACGAATTAGTGTGGCCCGGTCGATAAATAAAATAAATAAATAAAGTAAAATAAAACTCGTGCGACTAGCTGTACGCGCTAATAGAATGGCGAATCCCATTAGAAGACCAAATTTTGCTTGGTGGGGTTTAAGAACACGCTCCGGGTTGTGTCGTACTGCTTTACTTCGCCAATGGAGCTCTAGCACTCGTTCAAGGTGCGACACGCGCTCCCCGCAGGGCGTATGTGTTTCTCCGGTTTGTTTTACCGCAAAGGGAGAAACAAACCGTTCCGCAACCGCGCCATGCGCCATATAATTTGTAGTGCACAAAGAGGGGCGTGCCACGTTTCCAATGTTCAAGAGACGTACGACGGTCAGCGCAACACACGAGAAGAAAAATACACGCTGCACGGGCCTTGTTTATCGTGCGCATACCTCCTTTCCTCTCTCGTGTGCCTATGGCTTCGCCAAATCAAACTCTGCCGAATCAACATTAAATGCTTGACCTGACTCTGCCAATGGGGCACTTTTTTGCCCTTTCCGGAGCAAAACTTCGACCCAGCTCTGATAATGGAATGCGCCATAGGACGACAGACTGGAGCAGATTCGTAGCAGAAGACCGCTTTGATTGGCGCGGCGTATGTCAGGCTGACAACGGCGAGCCCGTTCACCAGCACCAGCACACCCACGCTTCTGAAATTGCGGACGCTTGACGAAACTATTATTCGTAGGCAGATCGGCCGCGGACGCTCACATTATTGACGCTTCGCGCAGGCTGTCCGAAGGCGAGCGAAGTTCGCACCTTTTTCTGTTTACATTCTCTCCATGGAGGCTGGCGTTTAGAGTGTGCGCGTAGGGGTAGGTATCTCTATAGAAAGTCATCTGGAAAGCATCCCGAAGAATATTGCGTCCTAACGGTATAGCAAGGCGTGCATTATAGAATCTCCTCCGCTACGGTAGCATCTGCTTTCAAACGCGTTAGTTGAATGAATAGCTTTGGTAAGCCTTCTAAAAGCAGATGGGAGCGTCGCGCGACTGGTTAGAGTGAAGGAAGAGAGAGAACCTTCTAGTTGAAGGGTGGAACGAGAACTGGTTTATTGCAAGAGCGCAGCGAGCGGGGAGCGTGCGCATAGGCCGACGAAGATCGGCGTGCGCAGGTGACGCTGTGCCTGGCTGGGTCGCTACAGCTGCTCCCCCCCTTAGCGCGTTGGTGAAACGCAAGAGCGGTGCGTCACCAGGACAGGGGCCCAGTGGACGGATTTTGCTGAACGGGAAACGGCAGGCTGGTAAACGGAGCGAGGGGTGGAGACCAGAGCAGCCGTGAGGTCAGCAGCAGGAGCCTCAATGTATGCAGGCTTTAATCGGTCGATAGAGACTTGCTCTTGCTTGCCGTTGATGATGAGGGACAAGAACTTGGTAGTGCGGCTGACGACTTGATAGGGACCAGTATAACGGGGCTGTAGTGGCTTTCGGACAGCGTCGACGCGTACGAAAACGTGTGTGCACGTCTCCAGGTCGTCGTGCACGTAAAGCCTGGAGGAAGATGGTTGACGAGGGGGTGCTGGGCGAAACTAGTCAAATATGGCTTTGAGCCGGGAAACGTAGTTTGCTGGATCTGGCGGGGGAGTAGCCTTGGGGGACACTTCTCCAGGTAGTCGCAGAGTTGTGCCGTAAACGAGCTCTGCTACGGTGCACCCCAAGTCCGGCTTGAAGACTGAACGGAGGCCGAGCAGGACGACAGGAAGAACTTCCGTCCAAGAGGTGGGGTTGGGGTGTGCCTTGAGGGCGGCTTTGAGTTGTCGATGGAATCGTTCCACCATGCCGTTTGACGCCGGATGGTAGGAAGTGGTCCGAATGCGTTGAGATCCCAGTAAGGTGGTGAGGGCGCTGAATTGACACGACTCAAACTGCCGCCCACGGTCAGTAGTGATAGTGGAGGGCACTCCGAAGCGGGCAACCCACGTGCTCGTGAAGGTAGCGGCGACAGTTGCGGCGGAGATATCAGGCATGGGGGCCGCCTCAGGCCACCGCGTGAAACGGTCTACCACCGTGAGTAGATATCGCACAGTCCGCCCCGCAATCGGGAGGTGCCTGCTTCAGATCGAGCCGATGTCTGGCTTTTCCGACAACTGCCACATTCAAGAATTTTGCGCTCATCTTCGCAAGCACTATACGAAAGAAATTAAGATCATCATGAACTGCAATGTCGCTGTTGTATTTATGTGTTCAGACGTCGCTCAGATTCCGTTCTGAGTGCCCATTCGTACCAGTGCTTCGTCTCGTCCAGCCTTTTATCTGTCCTTGGCACGGGGTTTTATCGCTTTTAGTTATCTAGAACCAAACAGTCCAACGTGTATCCCTCTTTAATTTATTGTCCGTTCGGTATGAGTCGTAGTGGAGGATCAATTGTTTTAGTCAATTATGCTAATGCAGTCACCAGTTTTCGCCCGAGGCATTGAAACCCTTCAAGATTGTACAACGCGATAAAAAAAAAGAAAGAAGAACGAAGCCTGCGCATATCGGTGTAGCCGCCAGAGGAGCGACATTATGGATTTAGGAAGTGCGGGGTACTTACGGTGATTGAGAATTCACCACAGTGACGTGCCTGCAGAAGTGGGCAACAAGACGCAAATTCTGCACAACATCATATGCGAATAGGTGTAGGGAATGCACATCTCTCTATCCTCCTCCTTTCCACGCTTGTGAAGGACGTGCTGCCCATTGGCGAGGTTCAAATAACAGGAAAACAAGTTTAACCCACAAACGCATCATGTGCTTTTGCACTTCACAAATCTATATCGGGATGACACACTCGACACCATCGTCGCAACGATAACTTGGGGCCTTTTACTAAGCACTGCATCTAGTATCATCTAATATAATATAATAATATATAATATATCTAATATCTAATGGGCCTGTTGCTCTGGGCCAGGTGGCGCGAGTGAGCAGCAACATCAGCGCCCCAAATCATGCAACACTCCCCAGTTTAGCAGACGACGCGGCACTTTCAAGTACATGGTTTCGAGTTGTTCGCGCTTTTCAAGAAGCACCGCTTTTTCTGTTGAGTTCTTACAGGTTTTGTAGCTTCCTTGGCACCATACCGTTTGACACACCATGCAAAACCCCCTGATGGAACTCCTTACTGTTGGGATCCGCGGCCGTTTGGGCCCGAAATGGCGCTGTGCAAACTTTAGTGCAACAGCCCTATAGGGAGTGTGCGACAAACTGGTGGCGCCGCGATGCGGCCTCCGGAGAAAGTACCTCGCGTGATAGCCGCCGGGTAGCTAGCTTTGTTTACATGTGAAGTGCGGTGTCTTTTTTTGCTACACTGGAACTGTTGGATCGCTAACTGTGACAGTACCTAAAAGAACTCTTCATTAGGGACCTGATGTTTCATTTCTCGTGATTTCTATGCTTCCAATACCACCGAGGGCGCTAGACTGGCAGCCATTAGCGTTTGTGACGCGCGTTCGGCCATTGCATCAGGTGTGCACAACATATTCTATTTCTTTTGTTCTAGTTTCAATGAAACTGAATGAGGACCTGCAAAATGACCAATTATTTACAGTTGCCACTTTCGTGACAGTGAAACGCCGCTGGATCGTGTTACTGATTGAGGTGTTTCATCGCCAGTGCCCAGAGACGATATTGCTCCCGGTAATCTGGTTGACGAGTCTCACAGTGAGAACGGAAGTTCTACGTTGTCCAAAAGGTTTAGTTTTAATATTTACGCAGCAACCATTTCACAGCTGTCGTGCCGCAAGCCTATGGCGGTAACCGAGGTAAAAACTCATATAATTTCTTCTTTGAGTATCTCTTTAGCGTTATTGTATCTGAAGATACTGGAAAAACTGCAGTACAAGTTTAGACAATAAGATGTGACCTCACGTGTTTATTTGTATGGATTAAACGGACGCAGGATGTAGATTTCTGTGACGAAGCTATGTGTGTGCAAAGAGGACGAAAGGAATACAAGACTCAGTCAAAAACATGTTACAAGTGGCTGGAATCAGAGAAATACACGTATATAGCCTTCGCTAGCAAGCCAAGATTTTGTGAGGCGTCAAATAACCATCCTCTCGACGTATCACTTACAGGTGTTTTGACCAGACAGACGCGAGTGGCTGTTCTCCTTCTGCACTGTTAGATGCATTATAAATACGGTGGTTGCTTCTGTGCAGTTTGTCTCAATTCTCTTCGTTCGCGCCCCAGAAAGGTTCCACATTATTTGCACTTCGAAAATTAGCCCTTCTAATTACGGCGGTCGCCACGCAAGCTACGGTTCCACTTCAAAATGCATAGAACGGGCGACGTGGTATCACGTCGGATACTTCCAAGACCGCCACTGGCGGCGCTGTCACGACGGAGCAGCGCGCCCCCTTTAGGTGTCGCACGGTCCCTATAGCAGTGCAATCTAAATGCACTGGAATATCTAATACCTGTAATAATTCGATTTATTACAGTCCACCCCATGTCTGCGACATGATATTTCTCCCATTCACGCGTGGCTTCACCACACGTTTTTTTTGTGTGTTTGTTCACGCTTTTTCGTGTGACGTGCTCTGTATTTTACGTGAAAATATTGATCTCACAATCTCTTGCTGGAGTAAAGAAACTAGAGTCCTAACGATTGCTGTTAGTGGAGAGTAGTTGCAATACGCGATGAGTAAGCTACCTAACTTATAGGCCATGTAGCAGTGTCAGCGATTAGAGTAGTCTGTGAACACAACGTGGTCGCACCGATAATATCAGTCGATAATGGCAGATATCCCAAGGTATATATAGACAGGTAGCGAAAGTTCCATAGGGCACTGCGTCTTCAGAATGACGCCACGATCGAGACCGTCAGTGCCATCCGTTGCGCGAAGTACTACGATTGTAAATAAAAGACGTCAGATATGACTCCAGCAGTTAGCATAATGAGCGGCGCATAATTAGCTATGGTGCGTTTGCATTCGCGTACTTGGTTTGCGTTGTAGTTCCTGCCCCTTTTCCTTACCCGAACCATACCAATCACCCAGGGCAGCAATACCAGACGAGAACAGAGAAAAATAAATCATATCAGGTTTAATGGCACATATCAGTTCTAAATACATACAGTTATAACAGGTTTTGACGAAGGGTACGCGATAACCACAAATAAACTGGAGGGGTTTCATTTAATGTCCATTTCTCAGCTAGAGCTAAACGTACACGTAGTGATTAGCTGTTGGTATTTCTTCAATGAGTGGTTATAATGGGTCTGTGGCATAGTTGATACACAGCTGATACGCTGACCCTCACGCTATCATGGCTGGACATTTTTTTTTTCACGGTGCCAGCAACAGTGGTTGAATTGCACTCATCTCTTCACACGTGTTAATCTTGGTCTACAGCTTCGAGGTGTGAACGTCGCTTCCTGTTTAATCCAAAAAGTGTACGAATCTGCATTACAATGCACGGACACACGGCACGGATACAAGGATGTACGATCCAACAAGCGTACTCAAGTGGTAGATGCTTTCATATATGTGTACTAGTGGGGCGACAGATAACTTCTCCTATACTTAAATTATGAATAAACTAGCAGTACACACATGCACGCGTCGTAAATATTTTTTTCTTTGCGATCGTACATGCGCTACCAACACCCATGATCGCGCGAGTCAGGGAGATGACAGAGTTGCCGGATCAGGTTTTTTTTTTTTTTTTTTCGCCTTAGCTACCTAGTTGAATCTACGCTGGATATCCCCTGAATGTCGCGCGTAGATAAAATATTATAGAGAGTGTGAAAGCGAGCTGAGACCATGACCTACTAGATTACATGCGCACTTACTATTTAAGCACTACTATTTGCGCACTACGTATTATATTGCGCACAATGTGTCTGCGATCACACGGCTACAGACTGCAACAAAACAACAACAACAACAACATAGATGAATGGGTGATGATGATGTGGGATGTTTCCCTGCGTTGGGTGCAGGACCCTACCCCATTCCAAAGAGGTTCATATGAGAGGATGACGAGGGAAGGGAATCCCTACAGTTCGTGAAGGAGGCCGGTGGCCCTCAGAAAGGAAAGAAAAGCGCCAAAAGCAACACAATGGAATGTGTAAATTTCGAGTAGGACCACGTGGCATAGGGCAATTCCTGCCCAGTCCAGGAGCCAGAGACCGCTGCTCTCGTTTAGAGCAGCAACAATCAAATTACGCGGCGTGAAGCTCGCAACATTTTGCGAAACAAACACACTGGCAAATCCCAGCAAAGCACAGACGGTTCTGATTCCCAGAAAACAAGTGAGGCCCTACCCTCGTAGCCCGTGTAGCCAACCCTTTCGAACGGCATGTGGACCAAAACATCGATGCATTATAGAGCGATGCTGCGCGCTACTTGTGCCTCAAAGGAATCGGCAACTAGACCTCAGGAGGCCCCTGATTCAGCGTCCGCCCCTGCCGAATCCTGCCGGATCCTCAGCAAAATCAGGTGCTCATCCTCAACCGGGTTCAGGAGCAGGGCATGTTACGTGGGGCATGGTTATATACCATACCATACCATACCATACCATGCCTCAACCGGGTTCCACTATCTCCACCATGGTCCGCCTGGTACTCACTATGCTGAAAGCAGTCATAGGGTGCTTCTGGTTGTCAGCCGGGCATCCTCTCTCTCATCTCGCCTACTTCTGCTTATTCAACACTCCCTCAGCAGTCCAGTCGATGCCTAGATCTTCATCACAACGACGTCTACACTTAATTAGCTGCCCATCAGCGCCATGGCTAGTGCACCAACAAAGTGGGGGGAGGGAATATGTTTATTAAGAAAAAAAAGAAACGAAAGGTCAGCCAGACGACGGTCGGCTTGCTATTCCAAAAAAAATGAAGAAAAGAAAAGGTAAAGACAAAGAAGAGCAACCGAGCTTCAAACCATCAATACATGCCTATTCTTCTACAGTGGAACTGTAATCGTGCTAGGAGCAAGACTTCAGAGCTTCAGTGCCGGCTCATAAAGCATCCAGTGCCTATTGTGGCGCTGAGTGAGTGTGAACATCCAGTAGCGGCTGGCATTACTGGTCACACGAAGCTTACGCCGACATCAATTCCCACATTTCCCACTGGAAGTGTAGCCCTATTTATAAGAGAGGATGTAGTGCACTACCATATAGAGCTCAGCGTGGCCCGTGGCCATGATGCTGAATTTGTCGGTGCAAGAGTGTTCTTCCGGAAACGGTTCCTGGATGTGGTGTCTCCCTATGTCCGTCTTGCTGAGAAGGTTGATATCGCCAAGTGCTTCTGCCTCATAAGGAAGTCCTGCCCGCGCCGCCTGTTCTTCTGCGCCGATCTCAACGGTCACAACACTGCATAAGGGAACATCAGGACAGACTTTACGGGCCGTGAAATTGAAGACGTGGGTGACAGCTTGGCACTGGTAGTCGCCAATGATGGCTGTCTTACCTTTTTCCGTCCTCCCGATATCTACCGTGTGCTAGATTTAAATATTCACACCCCCAACGTATCCCTGTCCTGGCAGGTTACAGGTCAGCTATGCCGATATCCCAAATAGTCGAAACGGTTGTGATATTCTGAAAGCCCACATCCAGCTCTCACCAAAATACACCTTCATTCTCTCAATTCGGTACAGTACCATATAAAAAAAAATAGGTAATTCATTCCGAAACACACATGGGCGCAGCCATTTTTATGACGTAGATGCACCCGAACGGGCATTGTGACGTGTACGCGCCTTCATACTTGTCAGTGGATTTCAGCTACGACTTCTCGCGGCTTCACGTATCTGTGCTTGAAGATGGCGGACAGCCGGGTTCCACCGTTCCGCGATAAGTAAACAGTGCAGCAGCTGCGAACTCATTCGCGAACCAACCTCTGTGCGATGTTGTGACTGGAATTCGTCGTTTGTGTTTTGTGAGCACGTACAATTTGTATCAAGTCGCGTCTGCGTTAGCCCCATTACAGCACTTGCCCATTGTAGAGGCTGACGTTTCGACAGCCGTGTCAGCAAGAAAATGCCGACAGCGTTTTATTACTGCAGGAAAATTGTGCTATGTATTTGAGAAACCGCATACTGCTATGGGACAAGTTTTACGTACGATTTATCAATGTGCAACAGCGTCGACGATGGTATGTAACGACGAAAGACGTAAAACGAAATACAAATCACATTTTAAACTTTTTGTGGGATTCTTTGAATCGCACACTCCCATGTCACGCTGCGTTGTGTGGGGTACGCTACAAACTACTGCATTTTATGTCTAACATCTGGATATTGTTTGTAATGAACACCGTCGCACAAAAACATGCACACAAAAGCTCCAGTAGCCATGTGGTTGCACACTATGCAGACACAAAAGAAGTACCAGAGCACATATTGCCACTTAGAAATGTGGTGTCTGAAGAGTTAGGGCATAGCATAGATCCTAGAAATCAGGTGCACCTTATCCTTCTGTAGAGTGCTCTTTCAATTCACAACTCAGCCCATGGGATGTAAAAGTGTTAAAGGCAATTATGTGACTTGTCGTCCTGGGTGACATCACTGGCCAGCCTCGAGATTAATTCCGTGCTCAGGAATTATTGTACAAATCACTTTGTATGTAGGACGTGATAAGCAATATGTAAGTTGCAACCTTGTCTGCAGCATTCTCGATTGCCCCTTACCTTTACAGTTCGAGACACGTTACCAAACCATTTGTAAAGGGCACTCTTACAGGGGCCGTGTAACTTTAGTTTTTAGTTTATAAAATTTATAAAAATATAAGTATACAATATGTAATATGAAATTTATATAAAATCAAAAATAACATTTATACAAAGAATTTATAAAAAAATAAATAAAAAGGCTTCATGGAAGCAATCCGTTAGCATACTGCATACGAAATTTTTTATGTGCATCCTCTACCTTCCTATTCCTACATGTGCACACGAATAACAGTGCAGTAGTGATAGATATTGCATTTGGTAACAATGGGCCGCTCAGGTTACATGCGACACGCACACGCACGATAAGATATATCAGAAAACAATGGAAATCATGTATCGATAGTGTGAACAATGGGTTCCCAGGTTTCAATAACATGCGCCGCCAGGATAAGGTAACGGTTAACTCGGGTAAACAATGGGAACTCACGTGTCGATAGTGTTTGATGGGCACCTGGATGCACGTTTAATGACATTTAATAACACGCAATGACATGTAATAACACGCAAATGACATGTAATAACACGCAAGTGACATGTAATAACACACAAATGACATTTAATAACAGGCAATAACATCTGATGACATTTAATAGTATTTTTCCGATCGGGTTGACGTCAGTCCGTCACCTAGTTTGGTTGCCGCGTCAGAGCGCCAGGTAGTTTCGGTTCCCACCAAGCGCCCTCTAGTTTTCAAGCTTTGGCCGTCTGTAGTTTCGGTTTCGGTTTTAAATGAATGGACGCCAAGCTTGGTTGCTCCACGTGTAGTTCTGGTTTCAGTTTCGAATTCCTAGGTGTTGCCAGATGGCCTCTGGTTTCAAGCTATTGACCGACTGTAATTTCGGTTTCAAACCGCAGCACGCTAGTTTCTCTGTGACAACGTCAACGCAGGTTTTTGAATGGTTACCAGATGTCCCTCTAGTTTCAAGCTTTTGACCGTCTGTACTTACGGTTTCATTTGACAAAAAACTAAATGCCGCGTCACAGCATGATTTTTTCCCCCCATTTGATAAGTACACTCAAATAATGATGTATATCAGAGACCAGACAACACTGTATATATTCCTTTTTTATTTCAGCACATTATTTTACTACTCTTTTATTCAACTAACGAAAAGATATGTTACAAATTACCAGAGTCTTGCTTGACTTCATCCTTGTACAGAAGCAATCTGCAAAAACAAAGGGAAAACGAAACATCCTGTGAATGCTCTTCTCAATCAGGACAAAGTCTAGGATGACTCAAATCTCGATCAGGTGTCACGCAACAACAACAAGCAGCATTCTCAAAGAATCGGTTAACGTTTTCCACTTTCCGATATGTCTCTGTTACTGTGTCATGCATTTGCATAGGAGTACGACGTTTGGAAGTAAATAACCCAGTGACAACAATCACAATAAAATAGAGGTGTTCTATACACACACATTTCCAAACTTGTGTTGCGCATTGCGACAACAGCATACAACGAATCGAGAAGCATTGCATGACTACGTATTGCGGTTACCAGCTGTGATGGTCTCGAAATAAAAATAACAAAAAAAAAGGCATAAAGACAAGAGGTATACTCACATCCTTTCAAAGTTGCGTCGTCGATGAAGGTCTGATCGGTCTCAGTCGTCGACAGCTAGCTTATAAGACCCTTCATTTTTGTTTTATTTCAAGGGAAGGAAGGATCACGTGAATGCATCGTGGACAGCTTCTCCTTTCGCAGGAGCAGCATGTGAAATGCGATACCTCTTGCCGACGCGCTCTTTTTTCTTCTTCTTTTGGTATGATAACACAACCGCGAAACACCCGTCTGGCTTTTTCCAAACGCTCTTTGGGAACACCAACCACACACACACAAAAAAGAAACCGTTATCGCCCTCGCAAGATGAATTTTCGACTGGTGGTATACGCTGTCTGCCACGTACGAGCTTCCAGCAGTGAGTGTGCCACGTAAGAGCCAAGTGATGTGAGTATTTCAAACCATTTCTTGTGTTACAGTGTATTTTATAGCTAAATGAAATGCGGGCATGTATTTGTTTTAAATTCTTTTTATTGTTTCGCTCAGATGAGACAGCAGAGACATGGTAGCCGATTTCGAAAGAGTGATACCGTAACCGCTGTGCTTTCCACTCCCAATGAGTCTTGCAATATTGTACACATTGCCGGGACATCGTTCTATTACTTGCCTGGGTTCGAAACTTATTTCACATAGCTTCGAGCACTCGAAGTTATAATAATTGTGCGCGACATTTGCTTCTTTCAAGCAATGCCATAGTTGACGTGTATCATTTTGCGACAGATTTACTCCGTATCTCGTCGGATGACCATTGCTGAGCCAAAGGCGTACGGCAGTTACTGCAGCTGGACATCGGTGGACGTAGATGTTATGGTCAATCTGAGTCACGGTAGTGCATTTTCCCTGTTTCAGTGTTGGTTTTGTAAATTCTGTTGTAGCTACGAAAACGAACAGGGAAACAGCACTCAGAAAGGACAAGGTGTAGCAGAACATCTCCGGACATCTATTTACCATGACGACCTACAGTAAAATGAGACAACTCGTCATGGATTTCAATATTTATTGGTAAGCGTCTTTGGGTGACAACCTATTTTGCAACAGGTCAATTGTCATGTCGTTTATGTACACAGCCAGGTAATGGTAGCCAGTCTTCATTGCGTAGTACATGATACATAGACTTTCGGCCACCAGTTGCATTACGTCGACGTCACGATCACCGTAATAGCTGAATATTGAGCTCATCTGTTTTCCCCATTCGGAGACCAGGTCGAACGGGTGGTCGGATAGGTGCTCACACTTCCTGTGCACCCTGGCATACATTGTTTTTGAAGACTCCCACACAGTCTTTTTCGCGGGAAGGTTCAGAGGCAGGGACTGGAACAGGAAAATGTCTCTGGTTATCTTAAATGCTGCGACGAGCACTGTGTCGTCCGTTGACTTCGATGAACCGCATTCTAACACGTCATTCCAACAGGTATGAGGATGGCGACATTTTCCTTGGAGTTGATGATCCTGGGTAACGTCCCGCATGCCGCACACATCATCACCCGATTGGGACCAGGAATCGCCAGCGTTGGCTGGCTGTTCGACATCGGACCAGTGATCGCCAGTCATTTCGTCGTCGGTGGTGGCAGGTAGTTCTCCGGAACCCAAGTCCTTCTACGACTTCCAGAAGGTTGCAACAGGTACTGCACCTTTCCATTCCGAACGCGTCTTTTTATAATGCGGTGGCCCTTTCCAGGCTGCACACGTGTTAATTCGCTTGCATAAAATTGACCTTCAATAGGTTCTTCCTGCTGGTCACGTAAGAGATAGGTATTCGGGTAACCAATCTTGACTGCTCTCACCACAAAAATTTCACGCGTAAACGAACCAAGATAACTTTTGACTAACTGGTGTCTAGACTTTGCTATTCTGACAAGCTGGCCAACGCGAAAACGTGGCTTCTCTGGGGGTTTGCTCGGAGTAGGATAGAGCTTTTGTCTAAATAAATGTTCATTTTCTTTGTTGACATCCACAGGTCGTGCCGACAGAGTTCTATGAACACGATGATTATATGCTTTGACCAGAGGCTGTAAAATTTTCAAGTACGATTTATGTCCCTGATATTCAAAAGCACGATAAAGTGGCGTCATAAGACTTCGAATAGATCGTTCTGCAATACTTGCTTTCGTATTTGAATTAGTGTGGAAGAGAGATATCCCTTTTGATTTTAAAAATGCTCCGACTGACTTATTGGTGAACTCTGTACCTCTGTCTGAATGAATCAGTCTCGGAGTCCCAATACGTCTAAAAGCGAGTCTCAGTCCACGTATAATTTCCGCTGCTCGTTTATTCTGCACAGGCACTACAGCAAGCATACGAGAAAATGCGTCGATACAAAACAAAAGATAGCGAAAACCCTTGTTGTATCTCGACAGTTTCTGAAGGTCTTTCAAATCTATTTGGAATATATCCTTCGCACCCAAAACGATGGTCTTCCGGAACTGACGTGGTCGCTTAAGTTCTCTGAAGAGAGAGTACACATCACTGGTTTCCAGGAACTTGGCAACCTTCGCCGGCTTTTCACCGATCGCTCGTGCGAGTCGTTGAACACCACCTAGAGCACCAGGATGGTATACGTCCACGTAAGCAGCCATTAGCACAATTTTCTTCCACGAACACGAAGTCCGTCGAATGACAAGTAGGCATTTATAACGGCTGCCACGTCACCTTTGTACCAAGAGGGCGATCGATTGTGCAGTTCGTATTTTATAAGCTCGATGACGGAACTACTTGGAACAACGCGAGAATGACAGATAATCCTTCCCTCTTCATCTATCGCAAATACGGTCTTTAGCATCTGCAGAATGGCGAGGGCCTTCTTCCTGTGTCGTGCGGGAAAATGCGCCAGAATGTTTTCGTCCCGAAGGTAACCACAGTGTTCCTGTTGCGTTTCCAACGTGCTCAATACCGGTTCCATTCTCGAAGTCTCTTAGCCGCTCTTGTGATAACCGGAGAAATGCGTCGACGAGGTGTCTCAGGTGTAAACGTAGGACTACCGGCTGATGGCTCTGCAGTCTCCTTTTCAAGTCGAGATGGATGTACGATAAGTGTCGGTATATTTAGCTTGACCAATAGTGGTAGGATCCTCTCGAGATACGTGGGTCGCCACACATTTCGCGCTCTTGTGACCAAATAATAAACAAGGTCTACAACGTTGGTATTTGGTATTTGTTCACCATTGACAATGAGCTCAAACGTTTTACTATTCCAGCCGAGCACGGGTTTTAGTAAACGCAGTAATTGGCTTGCTCTCATCTTGTAGCCGCTGCTCATAAAATTAACGATGGCATCTTCCTCCTCGTCCGCTTGAATCTGTGTCTGCTCTCTTGTCGATGCCACATGATTTGTCTCCTCACCTGCTGCACTAGGCTGTCTTAATGTGTTCGCGGGAGGATGCAATAGCTTGTGCAAGTACTGGATGATCTCCTTGGCCTTGATATCATCAGGCTCCTGTTTATTCAATATCGACGGAATAGTGCTTTCCCGATAGGGAACAAGCTCGTATTTCTGCATTATTTAAATGCCGATTGCTTTTGCGATGCTTTTGCCCGCTAAACTTGAAACGAGACCTAACAAGGGGGGCAACAAAAATTGCAAAAACCCGCCGGACTGATGAAGAATCCGTTTAATTTTCTTCACATCTGCACGGTCTTGCCTGGAAGCCAGTGTCCTAATGGGTGTTGCAAAAGGCTGCAATTGCTTTTTAACTTTCGCCGGTACGTCGATGTTTCCTTTGCAGAGGTTCATACAAATCTCCCTGATTGTTCGTAGCTGTTCCCTGCTGGCATGTTGAATCAGGCTGTAACGATCTTCCCCTGTCTTTGCTTCAGCGATCATACGAAGGAAACGAATGTGTTTGTTAAGCCTTTTCATGACCTGTATACGATCTGTCTGTGATCATCCGGGAAAATGTTGGTCCACACCTTATAGTGATCGTTGCTCTGTTGAGACAAGTCGATAACTAAATATGAGTATGGTTTCTGACAGGCATCTTTATATATCGTGGGCAACAAATCATTTCGCCCGAAAATCTGCCTGGACAGCATACGCAGCTGGTCTGTAGTGCGTGGTGAACGAAATAAAACGAGAGCCGTGCTATTGAATTGTATTGTGCGATACAAAGGGTCGTTGACGAACAGGTATTGCGAGATGAACACAGCCGTGATTGACAGGTGGTGACACCCAGCGATATAAAATTTGCAGATTTCTTTGAGTCTTTGTCGGTCGGCTAAACAGTCGTCAAATATAAATAATGAGTGGCTATAATTCTCCGGATCTGCAGGGATGTCTTGACTGAAATTTACTTCAGGAAGAGTATCGAATACCGGCTGCTTATAAAGATAGATATACCATATTTGCTTGAACGGTTTGTCAAAGAGGACAGCTCTGTGTTTAATTAGTCGTGCCACGAAGGTGGATTTCCCACTTTGACTAGCCCCTGAAATTGACACCGAGGCAGGCGTCACGAGCCTAAAAGGTGCTATCACTGTCATTTCGTGCAAGGGAATGAAGTCTGGTCAAGATACGTTTCGTTAGATAAACAAGTCCGTGCTTGCAAACTGCAGGGAAAAAAAGCAAACTGCAAAGGTAGGTTCGACTGCAGAGTTGACGATGTAAAAAAAAAGAAGACTCCTCAAGGTTGCCATGCTGGCAACTTCTTATATAAGAACTGTCTGACGCTCAGCTCCTTCACTCTCGAACCTCCTTCTGAGGAGGTATGGTGTTCAGAATGATGAAATATTTTGCAGTGTTCTAACATGTGCTCCTTTTGTTTTCAGTCGGTCCAACGTGTCCGAAGGATCATCGTCGTCATCATTGCATCAGTGTACAAGTAAGCATCATGTCTTCGTCGATCTTGCATAAACTTGACAAGTTAAAGAAATGTGGAGAGTTTCAAAAAATGGCGACAATTCCTAAAAACATCAAGTATGATGTGGTTGATGTTAACAAAATTGAAACGAGGTATGGCGAGGCGGTCTACGTAGAAATTATGAAGGATCACGAGCACGTAAAGGTGTTCCTTCCAGCTCGGTTTCATAAACTAAGCACTCAAGACATCGAAGACATGAGGAACACGAGCGGGCTCTGGATGGAGAAGAAAGAGCGAGTTGGAAAAGAGGGGAAACGTCTTCTTTCGCCAGACATCGTGTTCGGTCAATCCGAGTAAAAAAATAAAAAGAAATGGTGACATGCCACCTTTGTCCTCCGGCCGATCGGCAGCACTACACAACAGCGCTGGGACTTCAAGTTCATCTGGCTAACGTTCATAACCTTGCAACACCCTGTATCCCATTTTGTGAGACACTCTGTACGCTCCGCAACTATACCAACCGCTATGAGCTTCATCTACATGACAGAGACGACGACGGGCAGGATGTCAGCACATTCTTTCATGAAAACGGACGCTACCTTGCCGGTGTACTTCGACATTTCGGATTTCCGTTACGCTTTTATGTTTTGCTGAAGGCGGAACTCGGTCGACATACGCCTGAGGATGAGATCATATTTGTCACTCAATTTATTCCTTCGAGTGTGCATACGCTGTGGTCGGAACGAGACGTAGAACGTGCTGTCATTGAAGTAGGCACTGAAGTCACCAACAATTTAGAAAAGCTTGAAATGCAAGGGTCGGGATTTTTCTTATTTCGAATTCACGCCTGCATTCTTCATGTCGGTCGTCTCGCACCACAGCTCATTGGTTGTACCGACTTTGAATTGCCAAACGAATTGAAAAAAAAGTGTCGGTGTCTTCTGAATGTCGACCTTCACGAGGATAGTGAACAGAACATGTGTTTCGCATTTTGCGTACTTGCCGGTCTACATCCTGCAAAGGGTTCTTACAGACGCAGAGCTTCATCCTACAGGTCATACCTGTCTCAATATGTATTTCCAGAGACGTTTCCTGTAGTGTTCCCGAAAGATGTAGAAATGTTTGAGAAGCAGAACGATGTGAGCATTAACGTGTACGGTTATGACAAAGATGAAAAATATGTTTACCCGATTAAGGTTGTTGACCACCAGTGCAAGAAGCATGTCGACCTACTGCTGATTGACTTCCATTTTGTACTCATTACTAATTTCAATGCTTTGTTCACACCACCTGGTTATTTTCACTGCAAACGGTGTACGATGGGTTTCACCACCCCGGGTGTACTCGCCGATCATCTACTAATGTGTAAACAACAAAAAGTGTCCAAGACTATTTTTCCAAAGAAGGGTGAGACACTGTCGTTTGCCGGAGAGCATTTGATGTCGGAAGTTCCCTTCTACTGTGTATACGACTTTGAGAGTGTACTATCACCGTGTTCGGGAGGCGGGAATGTCTACGAGGAACACATCCCTTCATCCTTCTGTCTCCTCGTCGTACGCTCGTGCGATTCGTATGTCTTGAAGAAACATATTTACCGTGGTGCAGACTGCGTTTCCGTTTTCATGGAACTATTGCGTAATTTGCATGATGAGCTGTATGCGATGTTGCACGAGACTGTGCCCTTGCAAATGACCCCAGAAGACGAACTCGAACATTCTGAAGCCACTCACTGTAACATCTGTAAAGAACCATTCACTAAGAAGCAGAAAGTGCGAGACCATGATCACGTAAGTGGAGAATTTCGCCAATCATTGTGTCAGGGATGTAATCTGAAACTGCGGATACCACGGAAAGTGCCCATCATTGCACATAATGCCAATTATGACCTCGGATTCATAGTAGCTCATCTGCACCTGCTTCGGAAGACAGACATCAGAGTGATAGCCTCCAGTTGTCAAAAGTTTAAGGCTATAGACATTGGTGTGTTCCGCTTCATAGACTCGTTAAGCTTCCTCAATGCTAGTCTCGACACACTGACGAAAAATCTATGTGACAAAGGTGAATCTAACTTCAGGTGTCTGCGTCAGTTTTTCGCAGAGGAGGACTACTTCAGGTTGGTTGTACGTAAAGGGGTTTTCTGTTATAACTACGTTACCTCTTTTGAACGTTACGACGAGCCCTGTTTGCCATCACGTGACCAGTTCTTTAACCAACTGAACGGATCAGAAGTGAGCGAGGAAGATTACCGCCATGCGCAAAATGTGTTTGAAAAATTTCAACTGAAGAGCCTGGGCGAGTACTCGGATTTGTACCTTCTGACGGACGCATTGCTTCTGGCAGACGTGTTTCAAAACTTCCGAATATGGGCGTTGGAGACGCACAAAATTGAACCACTTCATTTCGTGTCACTCCCGGGACTAAGCATGTCTTGCGCACTAAAAATGAGCCGGATTAATCTGGATTTAATCCACGATCCCGATGCCTATCTGTTAATTGAACGGGGCCTGCGTGGTGGTATGACCCAGTGTTCAACGCGAATGGCCACTGCAAATGTCCCAGGGACAGATCAGTACGATCCCGAAAAACCAAAGACCATAATTCATTACATGGACATAAATGGACTCTATGGCACAGTGATGCGTGAACCACTCCCATTCGGAGACTTTGAATGGCTGTCACCCGAAGAGGTTGCAGGTTTAGATGTAACCCTTGTTGCAGATTATGCAGACGTTGGTTATTTTTTAGAGGTAGACCTGGCCTACGTACAAGAGCTCCACGAACGACATAAAGATTTACCGCTCGCGCCCGAAAAAATGAGCGTCCCGTATGAGTTGCTTTCGGATTATCAGAAAGACCTGATGAAAAAATTTAACCTCCCACAGCATGATATAGAACCGAAATTACTCCTTACACTGCTTGACAAGAAGAAGTATTTTCTTCATTATCGCAGTCTAAAGTTGTACCTACAGTTGGGTCTTCGGCTCGAGAAAATTCACCGGGTGCTCAGGTTCAAACAAAAACCATTCCTGCGATCCTATGTTGACTTCCATCATGAACTACGCAAGCAGGCAACCAATACCTTCGAACGTAACCTGTACAAGAGTTTAATTAACTCCGTATATGGGAAAACATGTATGGATGTACGAAAGTTCGTCGACTGTCGCTTAGCAACTTCCGAGGAGCAAGTGTTGAGGTTCTTGCGTAAACCGAACCTCAAACAATTCAGGGCTCTAAGCTCTAACGTAGTCTTGTTTCAGTTCGCTCAATCGATAGTCCGTATGCGACAGCCTCTGTACCTGGGGTTCACTATTCTCGAGCTGTCTAAAGTCATGATGTATGACTTTTATTATAACAACTTGCTTCGGGTAGCCCCGGACACAAGGCTCTTGTATATGGACACAGATTCTTATATCGTGATGCTGAGCGATGAGAAGGCCCTTGCGGAGCTCGCCGATACCCACCTTGATACATCTGGTCATTCTTGTGATGACTCGATGTATTCTACGAAAAACAAGATGGTGCTAGGAAAATTTAAGAACGAAATGCCCCACGACCACATCCTAGGGTTCTGTTGCCTGAAACCAAAGCTCTATGCACTAGACCTCCATAGTAAAAGACGATACAATCGTGCTAAGGGGGTGAAACAATGTGAAGCCCAGAAGTTGCATTATTCAATGTACATAGACTCTCTTAAGCTTGGTGAAGTGTACAAAGTTTGTCAGAACCTCATTGTGCGCAAGGAAAATATAAATAAAAGTGTATGTGTTACGAAAGTAGCTTTAAATCCCCTAGACACAAAGCGTTTCATTTGTGAGGATGGTATCCACACGTTACCCTTTGGGTACGCATCCAATGGAAAGATGTAGACAGTTTTTATGCATATGTTGCCCTACCTGGCTGTTGTTGTTGTAATGCTGTTTTTTATATATATATAAGATTGTGCCTGTAACGACATGGAAATAAATACAATTTTATTGTGTCAAAGTACACTGCAACATGACATGTTGTCTGTCTTTCTTGGGAATTGCTTCCGTACAAGGACGGGTACCAGCTTGTCGTTCAGCGTGAAGTTCGTTGACGAAAATCTCTGAGTGCACTCTCGGAGCGAGAATCCACAAGCGAGCATGCTGCCTACATACAGGCAGTAGAGGCCACATGTAGCTGATCCATAGCCCTGAAGTCTTTTCTTGTTATAGTAAAATGACCTGGTAGGATGAATGAATTGGTAGAATTCTTTGTAGACGGGCTGAATGCCGTAACTATCAAAATACGTAACTACATTGTCACCGGAAACATAAGTCATGGTCCAGTGTTCACCGTTACTGCTCCTTGGAGCTGTGTTAATCACATAAATCCCGGGTATGGCTTCCTGTCTTGCGATTTCATTGCATGCAAAGGTTCCCCGAAACAGTTCTCTGGTGCAGTAGTGTCTACTGAATGCTGCATAGAACTGCCACTCCTCCATGTTTATTTTTCAGACAAATTTCACTCGTCTGTCTTTGTTGATTTCTAGCACACGTGGTGTTTCGGATACAAACAACACCGTAACTGCTTCTGTTAGATTGGCAGCAAACGTTAGGGTCAGACGAACGTTGGCTTGAACAACAGGACAAAGAGCATTCACTTCTGCATCTGGAGTCAGATGGTAATAAAGCATAAATGTCTCTTTTGCATACGCAGCTGGAGCTATTGGTATATCCTTGCGTTTTAGTTTGTGAAGCAGGTGTATATAGGCTTTGGAATAGATGTCCCGTTGGAAGTCGAACTCATCCGTGTACTGTTGTCCACCAACGTCCAGTAGTGCTCGTTTTAGTTTGAAGTTCTCAAGCTTGAATGGGTTTCGTGGTCTGCTACCTTGGTAGGCATCGCTCCTGACCATCAATACTGTTAACTTGGAGGGAACTCGCTCGCTGTACAAGTCGTCAAATATCACCTGAGATTGGTTAGGGGCGATGGTTCTGTACTTAATTTCCAGTCCTCGGAGAAGGTATACTGCAGGTGTTGTTTGAAGTCTTCGTTCTATACCAACAAGTATACTCGGCGATAACTGAACACGTCGGAGATAGAGCACGATACGTGAAAATTCCACAGTGTGCTTTTCTGTTGCACCATCAGCTTGCAAGAGACGAAAATCATCCGACGCTTGACGTAGCACAACTCGAATATCGGTTCCGTTAAGAATGAGCTTCTGTTGTTGACATATGTCGCTGAAGATTGGGCTGTACATGTCACACAGTGCCGATCCTTTGGTTCGCTTGTAACGAGCGAAAACTCCTTTTGAATCAGATGTGGGAGCATATACCTCACTCGTGCCTAAAGGGTCTGGCTCGTATAACATTGCTGAAAGGGTGTGTGTCTGAGTTACATTGTTGGCATTCGTAATGATGTCCAAGTAGGAACGGTAGCCATAATGTTCGAAACTCGAAACCAAGGTTGAATTCAGGTAGATATGTACGTGTTGAAACAATGATGAACCAAACGCTTGGACAGGTATGACTGCATCAGGTGTTGTTGAAGTGCTTGTTGTAGTTACCGCTGGATCTCCATTCTTTCGAATGATCTTGCACTGAATATGCAAAAAGCTGGATTGAAGATCAAAGAAGCCCCCACCGAGTCCCGGAACATTGTACTCGATCACTCCGCTTGATGTCGGAGCAGATACTGGGAAAAACTCGACGTATTCAGACTTCTCCAAAGCAAAATTTGTAGGTGGAAGAGAGAAGAGTTCCAGCTGGTTTGTAGTACACAGACAGGAATCTTTATGCACTACTGCAATAGACATTTTTTTTTTTCTGTCAAGTAAAGAAGTCAGATTTCCTCCGCTTCTCCGCAGGTCGAGCTTTTTTAACGGCCTTGCGTTTTCTTCCTTTCCCTGTGAGTCTCTGAAGTAACTCGTCACGAGTTTTATGCACTGTGCGGTCTACTCCTTTCTTGACGGCTTCTCGAAATGATGCTCCTTGCTGGACTTCCTCGGCTATATGTCTTCCAGTATCAAGGAGCTTTCTCCCAACGTATGGCGCTACCTTCTTGGTCAGTATGGGCAAGAAACCCCTCAATACGTCACCAAATATGCCTCCTCCAATCTGATAAAGCTCGGGAGCAGTATAGTGTGGTAGATGCTCTCGCTTTCCTGCACCAAAATGTGCTATGCAACATGGTGGGTTTGTTATATACATTTACGTAGGTGGATCGTCAACCCGACACGTCCAGAGCCAGAAATGAATGGAATGAAATCACCTATCTCGTTTGCCAACTCGATTTGAATGGTTGTCAATTCCTTCGCAGATACATATTTATAGTACAGGTTTGTGAATAAATAAGACATCACATCATTCCTACCCTGGACCCTGAATGGTATCGATCGAAGAAGTGGTGCTGTCACGTCACCCACAAATTCGTTCTCGATGACATCGCAGTATATGAAAATATAGTTTTGAGCAGGGAATAGACAAACGTCTCGTTCGGCGACTGCATAACTTGAGAAAGTTGTCCTCTTTCCGAAGCCCAACATCAAAGCCAAATAAGGATGAAAGGTCACATAGCCATCGTTCATGCGTTCCAGGTGACAAATTCCGTTGTATGGGTTACATACGAGGAGACGAGCATCTTGCGACAAATGAAGTTTTGTTCGATAGGCATGGTTAATGGAATTAACGAGGTCCTTCCCCGATTCGTAGTAGCCTTCTGGAACTTCATACTTTACTGTTCGTGAACGATAGGTAACTATGTTAATCGTTTCTTCCGTATCCACCTGGTATTTGAGTAGCTTCACGGGTGACCCTCTGTCCAACTCTCCACAGCCGATTATCTTTTCAGCCATGCCAAGCTTAGCGGCAAGAGTTGCGCTAATTTCCAAACCATAGTTCAGAGGAAGTTGTATCTCATAATGACCGCTACCACGTATAATTCTTGTCTTATGCTGCAAATGTTTTGCTAAAAATTGTCTCAAAGACAAGAGAATGTTTTCATTAGCGTTGAACTTGACCTTTTCTGTTGCTTCAATCGTAGAACCAAGGAATGTCGTTTCCGATATACTATTGACTGTGTCAGTTACATTTTTAATCGCAAAAGGGATGTTGATTTCTGTTAAAGCGGCCTCCCACCTACCCTCCAACGTCTGTGGATGGGCTAGCTTTACTCGGAACTTGCTCATTGTGTTGTCGGGAAACACATCCAAAGATGCATTTGAGAGCAGGTTCACATAGAACTGGTCAACCATGTTTTTTTTTTCTTTTTCTGATGAAATTTCTACGCGTACGCTTAATTTATATCGCCAGAAAATGCGTTGACGTTGTCACAGCGAAACTAGCGTGCTGCGGTTTGAAACCGAAATTATAGTCGGTCAATAGCTTGAAACCAGAGGGCATCTGGCAACACCTAGGAATTCGAAACTGAAACCAGAACTACACGTGGAGCAACCAAGCTTGGCGTCCATTCATTTAAAACCGAAACCGAAACTACAGACGGCCAAAGCTTGAAAACTAGAGGGCGCTTGGTGGGAACCGAAACTACCTGGCGCTCTGACGCGGCAACCAAACTAGGTGACGGACTGACGTCAACCCGATCGGAAAAATACTATTAAATGTCATCAGATGTTATTGCCTGTTATTAAATGTCATTTGTGTGTTATTACATGTCACTTGCGTGTTATTACATGTCATTTGCGTGTTATTACATGTCATTGCGTGTTATTAAATGTCATTAAACGTGCATCCAGGTGCCCATCAAACACTATCGACACGTGAGTTCCCATTGTTTACCCGAGTTAACCGTTACCTTATCCTGGCGGCGCATGTTATTGAAACCTGGGAACCCATTGTTCACACTATCGATACATGATTTCCATTGTTTTCTGAGCTATCTTATCGTGCGTGTGCGTGTCGCATGTAACCTGAGCGGCCCATTGTTACCAAATGCAATATCTATCACTACTCAGTGCATATATGTGAAGTGGCAAAAAGCAACGCTAGACTCTACCATCGTTGTGCCTCTTTAACTTTTCCACATTTATGTCTGGTGAACAGGGAATATCTCACTAGAAAATAACACATTTGTGCATTGTTTGGCAAGCAAATAAATATTTATATAAATAAATATTTATATAAATATATATATATATATGTATATGCTACAAAATTGAGGTTCGAACGACCAGGATGTTGAATATAGATAGGGGAGAAAAGACACCAGAGACTGAAGTAGGGAGTAGGGGAAAGTTATTTATTAAGTTGGCATTTAAACTAAGGCGCCAACCGCATGGAGCGTATTTGCCAGCCGAATTCAAGCGGAGCGTGCAACCGAACGGCAGAACAATAGGCGCCCAGCCGAAACGCTCATATCTGGCGGGATAGAAATTTCGGCAGTGACGAGCGGAGCGGAATCGAGCCAGCCAGTCAGCAGCGAGAGGAAAGTGCACGTGACCGCCCTCCCTACAGCACGGCGAGCACGGCACATAAACAGAAAACATGGCTGCCCGATTCGTGGTGTACGATGTTGAACGCTTGGAACGTGAAGACGGACGAGTACAATGACGTGACGAATCATTTATTCTGGACAAAACTCGCGGACGAACTCGTAAGTGTATTTACGTGTTTAAGCAAATGTATTTATACTTATCGAAGAGCGGTGAGGATTGGCGCCGTTTCCGTCGATGGCGTAATCGACAAAGAAGATTTTAGCGAGTTTTTAAACAATATATATGTGAGTCAATAAACTTTTTTGACAGTACGCTTCGTGTGTGTGTCGCCTTTCTTCATGGTGTCACGCGCTTACGATGACTGATTACTTGAGTCCCCGTTTGACGTCTCGGGTATTTGTATGTGACGGAAATTGGAATGTGACTGAAGCTGGTTGTCATATTTTATCGCTGCTGCTTCCAGCACATGATCGCCACTCTCATGTATACTCAGTCCGATTATGTTACCGTGATTACTTAATATCGTGAACCAAAGCAAGCGACTAGCAGCATGACCAGCAACAAAGAACATGACCAGCTGGAACCAGGCGAAGCCAGAAGCGCCTCGGGGACGCGCGGGTGCACAAAAGAGGACGCACATCTTGACAGCTCGAAGTTTTCCGAAAGTAGAAACAGATGACATTGCGTGTTTTCATCAGCATAGCTACAACGCAACTAGTATCGTACTTATGTCGTTACGGCGTTCACAAGCAGGCAGCCGGCGCGTCACCATGCCAACCACGCCCGCCGAGAATCCGTCGCATGGGGTTGGAAGAGCTCTGCTCACGTTCCGCGCGGTTCGGCAGAGACTACGCTGGCCCATTTCGGTTGTAAAAGACGCTCCATGCGGTTGGCGCCTAAGGGTCTGGGGGAGTCTACGTTTCGACGGAAGCTCCGCCTTCTTCGGGACTGAGACGAAAATCTATGTACAACGTCCTTTAAAAGGTTACAAAAGTGTCGTCACAGCTGGTACAATTCCACTGCGAGGCAGTCGTCAGTGAGTCATGTTCTGGAAGATTCCGGAAGGTTCCTGGGTCATCGGCCGGGGAGATTACGTGTCAGAGCCTTGGAGTTCCAGAAAGGTCTGGGGTCGCGCCCGTTGAAAACCTGTTGTCCGGGGTGTGTCCAGCTCCATTTAGGTCCAGTTAGGTGCCATTTTTGTACCCATAGCCGTGCCATCTACTTGCAAGTTCATGGCACGGCTATCGGTACAAAAATGGCACCTAACTATGCAAATATATTTATGGGAGCTCTAGAGGAAGAATTTCTGTCTAAGCGCCTGAAGAAGCCCACGCTTTACAAGCGGTTCCTCGACGACATCTTCATGGTGTGGCCACACTCAGAGGATGACCTAATCACATTTATCAGCGACTTTAACAAAGCACATCCGGCCATCAAGTTCACCCATTCTTATTCCCCTTTAACTGTTAACTTTCTTGATGTCCAAGTAAAGTTAACCAACGGGGCCTTGTCCACAAACCTGTTCCGTAAACCTACGGACTCTCAACAGTATCTAGCATTTAACAGTTGTCACCCGCGTCATACTAAACTTGCCATCCCTTACAGCCAAGCACTTCGATACAGGCGCATCTGTTCCAGTGACGATGACTTGGACAGAAATCTAGCTCAACTTAGTGAAACATTCATCGGTCGTCAATTTCCACCTAGCTTAGTTGACGACGCTCTAAACAAAGCCCGCAAAGCAGATCGCAAATCCCTGTTCGAAAACCACAAACGCGTGTTAGATAATGGTTCCGTAAACCTCATCTTAACATTTAGCAGCAATATTCCAAGCGTTAACAATATACTAAACCGTCATCATAGTATCCTTCTCCAATCAGAGCGCATGGGACAAATTTTCCCTCAGCCACCGCGGGTAACCTACAGGCGCGCGCGCAACCTGCACGATAATCTAGTTAGCTCTAAAGTTAGCAAAGCAGCGCATCCAGGAAACGGCTGTCACCCGTGCGATGGTCGAAGGTGTCAAATATGCAAATTAATGCAAAGCACCCAAGTACTTAAAAGTACTAATTCCAATTTTTCCGTCAAAATTAATGGTGACTTCGACTGTAATTCATCTAACGTCATTTATGTCATTCAGTGCGGCATGTGCCAAGCACAATACGTAGGTCAGACTAAAACATCATTTCGGATCAGGTTCAACAACCACCGATCTGACGTTACCAAAAAGCCAAACCTCCCGGTCTCTCGCCATTTCAAACAACCAGGTCATTCACTAAATAACGTGTCACTTTTTATTCTCCAGTCAAATTTTAGCTCAGATCGGTGCAGGGAACAACGCGAATCTTATCTCATTTACAAATTCCAATCAACCATTAACGAAGCACTTTCAACGGTAAGAAATTTGGCCGCCTAGATGAGCTACACTTTCCTCCTTTTCGTTTCCCTTCTGTTTTTTTTTTTTTTTTCAGCAAAGTTTGAAGCAGCGCTCACCCTTCCCGGAATTTTCCCCAAAGCGGACAGTGACCTACGGCGAATGACATCACCACCCGGACTTGACCTTCTGGAATAATCCCGAATCTGACTCACTGACAAACGCCTGTGGCGTGCCCGTACCGATTATGACGTCATGTAGCAAACCTATTTAAGAAATGTGTAATCAGCTACGCATCTTTTGTCCTGACGAAGACAGTGCCACTGTCGAAACGTCGACCCCTTGCCCATTTTACTTTTTAACGTCTCCCCATGTAATAAACTAGTGTTTTTAACTTCCCTAAAATCTGTTTCCGCGTCTTTTTTTGAACTTCTGTAAAACTTCGTGGCCGTTTGATAATCCTTTTACCTCACCCTATATATATATATATATATATATATATTTATTTATTTAAGTATATATATATTTACATTTTCCATAAATCAACAATGTTGTGACCTGGTGCAAATATTAATGTCAACAAGTAAAGTACTTACAAATTATTCCTATGTGCTCAAATGCAGATATGACAATTCTGTTTTTGTACCTCAGCACAGTACAGTTTCAAAATTAACAAACTGCACAGCATCAGCAATCTTAAAGTATCTGAAGAGGGGAATCACATAAAGATCCAATAATAGACTGTGCAAACAAAGCTAAAAAAAACAAAGTACTTCAAGAAAAATCTGAATAATCGGTTGCCGTTGTGATATGTACTACTATGCACAGTTCATGAATGGAACATGTTACCTCATTGCATTGCCTCCATGTGAGCACTAGAACAGGCAGCTTTCTAGGTCGCTCTTTCCGTGTTTTTCTATTGTCTTTTTTGTTTTCTGTTTTTGCAATAGCAAGCATGGCCATAGTGAATGACAAGCAACCAAGGACAGGATGAGACATCTATACAATGCGACTGCTAGCTCTAAACTGATTTATTTATTAGCAGACTCTGGAATATACACACATATGCTGCTAAGAAAATGACAATTTAACCAATAGAATAACAGACAAGAAAAAGGGTTATATATCTTCCCCTCTCCTCATTCTATTTCACAGGCAGCCCTAGTATCATTCTGAGTGCGTCTGTGCGTTCCCTTTGAGATAACGTATCTCTGACAGAAGCAAATCCAACAGTGCACTGCTTACGAATGCAACTATCTTGGATTTCTCTAACCACTTGTTGTTTAACCGCTGCCTTGAGCTGTGTGTTTTGGAAATTTAGGCAGCATCCAGAGTCCCTGCCATGTTCCTCGAGGCCCTGTGTTTCACTATGGCTCTCTGATACAAAATACCCCATTTCAACACAGTAGAAAACACAGATTTGTAAATAGCATCTGTTGATTGCACTGTACATACCCCCCACATAAAGGATCATAGTGGATACTACATCTTGTGCGATAATGTCAGGAACACAAAAAGGCTAGATTTGAAACCACTCTTACGTCTTAGTAGTAGTATTTGTGTGAAGCTATGCAATTCCTGTCCTGTAAATAATTTAAACCATATGTTTCATCTGCCAGCGTGATGATCCCCTGAAAAGCAATTCACACTTGGCGGGAACTACCGGTTCTGAAACCTATCCCTGACATGTGTAGCCATCAGGGAGGAAACCCAAGGGCTGCGGTGGAAAAGACAAACACACACGGGCTATGTTCTCTCTGTGTATCAGCTGCTCTGGCTACTAAGAAGAACATGTTCCAAATTAATATAACATGGCTTGACATGATACGTCAGCGAAAGCTAACCAATACAATTAGTAACATGAAAAACGGTTAGGAGCAACTAATATTTATTCGAACAAGAACTTTCGTGCAAGAGACTGCACTTCTTCAGGTTACACAACTAAGTGCGACACGAGTATATATACCAAGTGAACAGATACAATAAAACAGGTTTCCAGAACTAAGTAAACACAAAACAACCAGACAGTAATACAATGCATCACGTGAGCAACCGTCACATAAGAATCAGGAAAGAGAAGGTGTACGGGTAAATGAGACATTCGGAGAATTGGGGTTCAAAAGATTTGGTGGTGAAGAAACGGGGGCACAGGTGGAACTATCGGTGGTTACGGTGGAACTATCGGTGGTTACGGTGGCGTAACTATCCCAGCAATCTAATTGAAAATGCTTTCACCAAATCATGCTCGCTGGACAGAGAGTTACTCCTTTCCAGCCAACCTAACGAGGAACACAGAAATATTACTTTCGTGACCACCTACAACAAAGCCCTTCGTAACACGAAAACTATTTTCCAGCGCCATCTTAACATTCTACACAGTGACGAAAAATTGAAAGAACTATTTCCGTCTGCCCCCATTGTTACATTCCGCAGGTCCAGGAATATCCGGAATATCCTTACTTCTTCGCGTTTGCGCCGTACTACAACACCTGGTTCGGGTCCCTGCAACGGCACACGCTGCCAAATTTGTAATCTTATTTCTACCTGCACCTCGGTCTCCAGTACCATAAACAACTACACCTTTGAAATTAAACAATCTTTGCACTGTAACTCCTTTAACATTTGTTATCTAATAACATGTATGAAATGCAATGTTCAGTACATTGGTGAAACCTCCAACACCATGCGTCAGAGGTTTTACGGTCATAAATCCGACATTGTCAATAATCGCCCCACTCCCGTTGCTATACATTTTAATCTTCCCGGGCACGACATGGATACACACCTGTCCATTGCAATTCTGGAATCTGGCTACACCACCGATTGCAAACGCAAAATCGCGAGTCCTCCTTCATTTCTAAATTTTCTTCTTTAAAACCACGGGGACTAAACGTTCATGGCGGTCCTCTGCAGTTGTTCAACCCATCATCCAGCTAAGCTACTCCATTCACCTTCTGTTCTTAGCATTCTTAGCTCCATTTTCCCTTCAGCCCATAACGTCACCCGTACCTTCCCACGCAGTTCAACAAAAGCTGTGTTCCCCTCGTACACGGCTAGACATCCACCTGTGCCCCCATTTTTTCACCACCAAATCTTTTGAACCCCAATTCTCCGAATGTCTCATTTACCCGTACACCTTCTCTTTCCTGATTCTTATGTGACGGTTGCTCACGTGATGCATTGTATTACTGTCTGGTTGTTTTGTGTTTACTTAGTTCTGGAAACCTGTTTTGTTGTATCTGTTCACTTGGTATATATACTCGTGTCGCACTTAGTTGTGTAACCTGAAGAAGTGCAGTCTCTTGCACGAAAGTTCTTGTTCGAATAAATATTAGTTGCTCCTAACCGTTTTTCATGTTACGTGTGTGATTCCCTCTTCGCGGGCTCCTTGACAGTGTTTTATTAGTATTTTTCCCCCTTTTCGACGTATCAATACAATTAGTAGTTTAATCTACAATACGTAAACACTTGCCATAACATGACAGTTTCCTTCCTGCATTCATGCGCTACCATTCAACCCACACAAACAGTGTACTGATTTTTTTTATAGCATTACAGGTTGTTTGACAGAACTTGAACAAAATTATATAGCACACGATAAAAGTAGAGTGAACATAATATGCAGAAAAAATGGCTGCAAGCAAGCGAGCTGGTGGAGATGATGCATATGTAAAACCCCGAGACTAGGGAACACAAAGGGACATGTTTGTGTCTGTCCCTTCGTGTTCCCTAGTCTTGGGGTTTTACATCATGGACAATGTGCAGGTTTCCATTCACGCTTAATGGCCGTAGCAGAAATGCATGAAGACCACTGCTAAGTTGCGTTGAGAAACACCACTTTATGTTTGCCATGTCTAAATGAAACGTACCTGACCTGATCGGACCTTCTGAGTCTGGAACACAGAAAGAGAAAAACGCAACACACGCCACAACATTAACAGATAGCAAATGAGCTGTAGCGAGCTCCACCTTGGGACAAAGTCAACAAGTAATTCACCAAAAGTCAATGAGCGCCTGAAATGTACATCTCTGACTGGTAGCAGGACGGTCCACGTTCAATTCCTGGTGCTAGCACTGACTGGCTTTTTTATGAATTATTTGTTGGAAGTTTCGATGTGCTTGAGAACCATTCGTCAACCATTGTATCCTCATGAGATGATGAGGGTTTGTCATCCCAAAGAGACTCCCTTTCTGGCATGTGTCCTTATTGTGTCCTTATAGTCGCATTTACTGTATAATGATTGTGCACAACAGAAAGAATACTTTTGCACAGAAGGCTGTACTTCTTGATGTCTAACATCAAGTTACAAAATTCCAGAATATATGACATGTTGTAAGGTAGAGAATAAGTAGAGTTATTGAGTTGTCGAGTTGAGTTGAGGGGGGAGTTGTACCCCCTTTTTATTTTATGATATATGATTATATAATTATCTTTATGTCTGTACCACCCCTCGCTCTCTACATTACAACATGTTTTATATATTCTGGGTTTTTGTAACTTCATGTTAGACATTAACAAGAGCAGCCTTGTGCACGAAAGTCTCGTCTCATTAAAATTTAGATGCTCTTAACAGTCTTCTTTCTGTTGTGAATCTCTATCGCAGCATACCTGCACATTGCAGTTCTACGTACTGTGACTTTGCAGTAAGTGTATGGACTTTGGGTAAAAAGACTGCACAGCACTGCTCAGGTATTTTTGCCTATCGAACAGTATGTATGTATGGAGTATGCACACAGTATTTGTGCACCGGACCCACTAAAAATGTAGTGAATGTGGCATTGCCCACGGTAATGCACCAAGTTGAACACAATTATTGTAGAATCCAGGTATTTTAGCTTACATGTCAAGCGAGTACCACACCAGTATCCAGTGTGAAGTTGTGACAAATAAATAGTTTCCATTTTTCTTAGCTCTCAGAAAACAGACAGTGAATTAATAAGAGTAGACAATGTTAACATGAATTCTGGGCTATTCTTCAGTTGAAAATTCACAGATAGTAAAGGCACCTTCCTCAATGAACGTTGATGACACTGAAAATTCTAAAACGTTATCAGAGGCGACATCAGCTTCGGTGTGTCAAAGGATTGTATGTCCAACAGTAATCCAGCTAACAGTAACAAAAATATGCAAAAGACAAATTAACTGAACTAATGTAACGTACCTTCTATATCAGACAGTGGAGCTTGTAACACCCCATCCACAGGAACCAGTGTCCAGACACAAAAGTGCTTGAACTGGGAGATAGCAGCTAATCGGAATCGCGACTTTCGTTTTCCACCCTGAAAGCACGGGTTGTAACTTTGAGGGCAGATTTAAAAGTGGTGTTTAGATGTCTGCATGCGAGAGCACATGAAAAGTTGAACATAGATGAATACTCAAATTATAACATCACATTGTCATACCCGTTGGTGGAGGTGGACTGCAACTAACGTGTCAGCAACTTCTTCATGACCAGATGCAAGCCAGATCATGCTTCATTTCCGCCTTCAGCGTGCACCTGTGATAATTCAGAAGTTAGATTATTAATAGTACTATTGTGTTGTTAATCGTGGTTATATCAGAGTAAGCGCAGTAGGACAGCTGCACAATAGATTCATTAAGCTTGCTATTTTTTATATCTGAACCTCGACTTACCATTTTTTGCTCTCGTTTTTTGCCTTGATCCTCCGTGGCACGTTCAAAATGTTATGCGTCGGGCACCTCAGATTTTCATCAGACGATTTCGTGCCGAGATTCTAAATTGCCTCTGGAGTCGATAACATTCGTGGACGAAATCCTTGCAGTGGAAATTAGCAGGCACCACTGTCAGCCAAGAGCTTCGCACTGCTTGGTCTTTTGGCAGCTTATAATAGGTAACACTTGAATGCTCCGATGAATTGTTCTAACAGCGTAGCACTGTCGCATCTTCGACAACTTCGCCGTGGCATATTCACGAATCATATCGCTCCAGCCCATAAAGGGCAAGGTCAGAACAAGGAAGTGCACTTTCCAAACGACGCTGTGCAAAAAAAAAAACAAAAAAACACTTGCTTTCCGGCTTAACAACAACATAACAGCTGTTCGCTTATGTACGATGCACAGAGGAGGAAACGAAAGAAGCCAAGCAGCCAAGCCAAGAGTCCATGGCAAGCCAAAGACAGATAAACCGAGAGCAGTGACGTCGGTGCGCCCGTGCGCAGGGTTTGCCGACGGTCTGACGGCCGGGCGTGGGAACTAAAAAAACTGTTTTCTAAAAAACTACGAACAGTTGGAGCAAGATATTTCGCACACATATTCAGTGTTCGGTAATGAACACACAGCGCGAGTATCGCTCAGTTCTGCGGCACTTCAAAATCGGCATATCTGACCTTTAAGGCTGACACATTCGGAAGTGACCATTTCCCGATCTTCAATACTGTACAATTTTACAGAGATATAAAGCACAAAAGAGTCCCGCGTGTTTGGAAAAGTGACAGTTTGAGATGAGTACAGGAAGCGGCTAGAAAATGATAAATGGTCCATCACTCATGCCATAACCACCAGCATACAAAGCGCATCCAGATTCACGACATCCAAGAGGTCTGATTCATTAGCAGACCTGAAGCTATTAAACCTGCTAGCTGCACGCAGCAGAGGACAGCGCCGACATAGACAATCCCGTGTACGCTCCCACCTCGTGGAGTACAGACGCATTTCCGCCATGATCAGGCGACACAGCATTGGGCTGCGCGGCCGTCAGTGGGCTTCATTTTGCAAGTTCCTCGACCAACGTACCCCACGGGCCCTGGTGTGGTCTGACTGGAAGCACTATCAGCGAGAAATTCATCTTCACAACCATAGCAGGGCGGATGTGATGTTATTACAGGAAAGGGCTGAAACCTTCGCGCACTTTCTCATAAAAGAAGGCCACCTCGGTGAAGGGTATCCTTTACACCGCCGAAGATCCATAAATCTTGGACCAACCATTCACCCTGGTGGAACTCGCATGTGTCCTACAATCGTGTCGGCGTCGCGGCGCTCCAGGAATGGACGAGGTTTCCTATGAGGCACTCAAAAACATGGCAGGTGGTGCTGGGTCCGGCTCTTAGCTACTTAAATGAAATATGGGAATCCAGCATGATTCCCACGCCCTGGAAACAGGCGGTTTTTGAACACCCATCCTTAAACATGGGAAAAGAAGGCTCCGGGTATCCTCGTACCGCCCTGTTTCCCCTCACGCTCACTGTGGCTAAACCAATAGAACATCTAGTGCAAGCCAGGCTCCTCCCTCGAATGCCTCGAATCTAACAATTTGCTGTCCAGCAGCATGACAGGTTTCAGAAAGGGCCCCAGCGACGCTGAGAACGTGCTCGAATTTTTATCTGCAGCGGACACTGCAAAGAAGCCTAGGTGGCGATGCTCAGTGATTTTTGGACTTCAAGCAGGCCTGTGGTAAGGTCAGCCCGGCGATCGCTTTTAGCTGTCTACTCACTAATAGTGTCACTGGAAGGACACCCCGTGTCGTGGTAAGTCTATTAACTGGCAGAATGGCACAGCTGCGTCTGGGAGGCGTCCTTAGTGCTCCTCGTGAGTTTCAGGTCTTACCGTGGGGCAGCGTGTTGAGCCCCACGCTTTTCAACATTGTACCCTGCAACACCCTGCCGCGATCTCTTCCAAAGACCAAGCCACGAGTCTCCATTTCCATCTCCGCAGACGACATAGCCCTGTGGTGCATCGGCTGCGAGATGTTCACGATGAAGAAGAGTATGGAAGCCACATTAGAAGCCATAACCGACGATCTCGAGGGCGTAGACCTGTCCATCTCGACCGCAAAATATAGTGTCATCATCATCAACAGAAAGCATCGCCGGACAGTGGGAATCGATCTTCGAGGACACAACATTCCCCTTGTCAAGACACAACGCTTCCTGGGGATGACCGTGGACGAGAAGCTTAGCTGGAGTCCTCAGGTTGCAGTCATCAAGTCATCCAACGGGTCCTTCGAGAGCGCTCTGAACTACCTTCGAGGCACTGATTAAGGGATGCTCCCCCAGAGAGCTAACATCGCTACACAACTCACTTGTGCTGTCCCGTATTCTGTACTCGTTGCCGTACACGCTGCCACCACAAACAAGACAAACATAGCTGGAAGCAGCCGATCGGATGGGCAGCAGGAACTCACTGGGTCTGCCACAACAGACAAAAAGCGTGCTTGTCTATGGAGAAGTGGGATCAGTGCCCCCTTGCCTTCTCGCTACCGAAGCCCCCCCCCCCCCTCCCCCTCCTAAGGCAACATGACAGGCTACACAGGTCCCCTACCGGAGAGCAAATCATTCGCCGAATCGGCGGCCACTGTGGATCAAGCTTCAGAGAGGTTGGGAAGAACACGTATAGGAGGCTAGTCTGCAAAAGGCCAATCACCCGCCCGGAAGACCCTCCATTTCAACTTCAGCGTCGCAACTGCGCTTGCGGTATACGCGGACTACGATAGAAATCTCAAGTGCAAAGGAACTCGCCAAAGAAGCCATCGTCAGAAGCATGGGAAACCATTGCAGATCTACGCCGATGGGTCCACCAACCCTATTTCCGGAAGCAGCATTGGATCATCCTGGTGCCCTGCAATGGCACTCTCCTGCGGTGGCCGCATCGACAGTCAAGTTTTTTCAACACCGGCTGAACTCGTCGGCATCCAGCGAGCCTTGGAGTTTCAGTCCAGCCTCACAGCACAGCGTGTGGTTGTGCTGACTAACTCGAAATGCGCGCTACAACGCATCAAAAATCCTGGGGCCGGCGACCCCATTTCACGATCAATTCTGGAATCCTGGAGGCACCCTCAGTGCTACAGTTTTGCTGTGGGCTTGCAATGGATTCTTTCACACGTGGGGATCACGGGAAGCAAGGAAGCGGACAGCATCGCCAACAACTGCCATAATCTTTCCCGTACATCCCTACACCCCGCGATCCCGAACACAATAGTTTTCAGGGTCGTGAAATCCGCCCTGCTGCATTTCCAGAACATCATTTCGCAGAACACTGCCCCGTCAATGACGTCAGCCAAAACCACGCTATCCTGCTTCACAAGCTGAAATGCAAGGCTGTACTTATACCTGCCTTCCGTTACAAGATTGGCGTCGCTCCGTCTCCCAGCTGCGAGCCTTGTTTCACTCAAGGCGATCTGTCGAACATCGCTATGGACTTCCCTGAGCACCATGTCGCACGGGAAGTAATGATGGCGCGCTTGGAATCTCTTCTAATTCCCTGTGTCACATTGGAAGGCATCCTGCACCCGCAAGGTCCTACACACATTCCACGGACAGCACGGGATGCGTCGCTGGCCTTCGTTTAGCCCGTAGGACTTTTGTTTTTTTTTCAGGAGTGAAATAAAAAAGCTCGCTTTGGCCGAGCGGGCAGACCTGACTCTCTCTTTTTTAGCCATTGAACGTCATGCCCCCCCCACCCCCCAGCGTCAGATCTTCGACCAAGAGACAAAGCTTCACCAGCAGAAAAACCCAGAACTTGGTATTTCGTTATTAACTTACAAAAGTATGCACGTGAAACGTAACACAAGGTAGTTTATTTCAGTCGGGTTTTGGCTGGAGCACGTGACGTGTGACTCTCGCAGTGCGATTCCACGAACGGACACATCAGCAAAATACACATGCTTTTGCAACAATGCATTTGCGTGGAAGCACACGGGGGGAAGCAGGGCAGGGGACAAGTTCATGCGCTGATGTCTGTCTTTCGCTAGTATACAAGGTGCTTGCTCTAACGTGTCCAGAAATTATATATAAAGCGAGCGATAAAAGCAAAGCAAGTGGTACTTTTCTGCTACTTGAGTAAGAAACAGGTACTGCTTCACTAGCAGCTCCTGTTTCTTAGTCAAGTTGCTGAAAAGTAACGCTCGTTTCTCTTTTATCGCTCGCTTTAACTACGATTTCTGGACACGTTAGGGCAAACACCCTGCATACTCATTGTTTGTTGCAAGCATTCTATTTATTTTCTCATCTGACGCTGAAATGTTGATATTTAGACAAATATCAATTCCGTTTACTACTTTCACGCAGCTAGCAATAAAAAAGACGAAGGGTGTGTCAACTGTTTTATACCACTAAAGACGAGGCGACTGTCATAGGGCACCAAGGGTATACCCATTCCGTTTGCAGGAGCCTCAGGTGGATGATTGTTGGTTCTGAAGGTGGAGGTTGTTTTGATCGAGCCAGTGGCTAGTCTAGATGAGATCGACGTCTTATCACTACCGATACGGCGTCTGTTTTATCTGTTTTACGGAAATCACGTGACACAGGTGACGGGGGTTGGAGCACATCACACGCTGCTTAAGAAGCCTCTCGCCTGTGTTTTCTGTTGAGAGGGGTAGATACGTTTGTGTAAAGCGGGTACCTCCGTTGAAGTTATCACAAAACATGGAATCGGCACACACACAAAAACACATTCCCTACAATTTCGCTACTTCAGTTTCGCCGCAAATGTCTCGATTACGAACTTTATTAATACATTGTAGTGTAGTTCATTATACAGAGCAGCGCCACAAAATATTCCTCACACGTTTTTTGTAAGGCTTACGCTTACGAAACACCATGCGGCTAGGCGGGCGTTAGAAGTAATTGACGAACCAGACCATTCTGTTCACTAAGAACAAGAACGTTGCGCTGGTGAATCCGCATCCAAGATGATGCTGCGATTCCCCGACTGTTAAAATGGTAACCCGGCCAATATGCACACCGGACCGTGCGCATCCGAGACCAGAGCAAATGGATAGAGCATATGCTCAAATGCAATCTGTGCTCAAGCTATTGTTTATAATGTGATTACCTGCCGAGTGGAGCCGTAAAGGTAATCGAATTTTACTGTTGTGTGACTGTTGCGCTTAGATAAATGCTTTGCGCGAGCAGCAGCACGTGAACGATAGAAATACGTAAGGATGTTACTTGCTCTTCCATATCTAGCTTTCGCCATGATTCCAAAGCAAGAAAAAAACTTGTTGTCGGAACAAGATGGGACAAAACGTCACGCTGTTATCGCTATATCTCTAAACGACGTCCTGGCGACGATCATGTGACGTTCAGTCTATGGACATCTATGGGATCTGCAGACTACTTCCTCCTTCCAAACATCCACAGCGCGATATTTTGCAGACGAACCTGGGGCATCTGCACTTCACTCAGTAAAACCGAAATGCAAATGTCGTCCTGAGGCATCCGATAGGTAGGCATCGATATCCGAATACTCAGGAGGTTCGCGACCGTGTAGGGAGATGGAAAGTGTACTCAGCAAACGTTACTGCTTTTCCGTGATCTCCCTGCGTGAAATAGTGTCCACAACGAAGTTTGGTTACACATAAACTCACACCTACGAATTTCACACAAGGGTCGACTTTTCCAAATGAAAGAAGAAAGGATTTTGAGAAAAACAGCGCATACTACGATTCCACAACAGATCACAGGAACTACTGCGATATTTAGTGCAAAACTACGTAATGTTGAACACACATAGCTTGCAGCCCCGTTGCTGCTGCACACCAACACCTTTATTTCATATTCATATAGTCACTGCGTGCATCCGCGCAGAAAAAAAAAAAAGAACAGTTGAAGGATGCAGTGAAATACACATGAAAGCACACGCCAATGGAAAAATTTTGACGTAAAGTCTGGAGCTCGGTAAAGTATATGTGAAATCCATAGAGTGCGATGCGGACAATTCTTATGGCTTAATGCGCAAGGTGGTGAAATGTTCGAAGTATGAAGCGTATCTTTCTTACAATGTGTCTTCTGGCCTCCCTGATTACATGCTTCATTGCGCCATTGTAACGATGGTATACCATTTCAGCCAAAAAGCCGACAGTAGATATCAGCATGCCCGTTGTCCACACTAGGAAAGGTGGCCGCAAATCAGTCATAGTCAGCGCTTTCTGTTCTGAGGTCTGTGGCGACTTGTCGTTGGCCTTGCGAAGCGACACTCTGAACGCTTCCAAGTTCCGTGACCCTACATATAATCCGGCCTCTACACCTTGAGTCACGATTTTCAGGGTGCTGTGAAGGTAGGGTGAAGTAACCCCGATCACTGGACCAAGGATTAGGGTTTCCCTGAGTTCATCAACCTTTCTGTAGCCCATTTGTAGGAGTTCGTTGTGTGCCTCCACACTATCCAGGCGATGGCTCATTGTTATATAAGTATCCTTCCCATCGTTTCTCCGCTTAATGGACCCATCCGTGTCGAAGCACTCACATCCACCTTGTATAGGATTTTTCGGGTGAAATCCGTTATACGGGTCGCACTGGCTAGCGCTTTGCAAATAGCACGATCTGTAACCTTGGCTCAAAAACAGGTTATGATCCCAATTTTCTATTCCTTTTTCGAGCGGCATGTCTCTCAAGTAAGACGTTAGTAATCCTTGAAAAGCTGTGGATACGATCATCCCTACAATCAGCCAAACTCCAAAAATTATTCGCAAGGGTTGGTAGTCCAAAAAGGACGTTGTGGGCACTACGCTTTGCCTTAGAAGGGATTTCATAAATAGGACAGCGACTTGCATTAGGTGTGCTTTGTTCGGACGTTTCATGTAAAGATAAGAGAAACCAATAAGCGCGCATGCGATGAATGAAGACAGTAAAGATAACCACACTTGAAAGCTGAACGGTATCAGTAGAACCATTTCCTTTGCCGTCTGGTTCGGTTTCTTTGAGTAAAACGAGAAATACAAACAGTCAAAATACCCCCCGAAGACGGCGTTATCATACAACGCGTGATACATATGATAAGTTAGCCCACCAATAGCGTTACCCCTGCACATAAACTTTCCTAATTCGCTCAGGAATGCAGGAGAGCGCCTTTTGGTGAAGTCGATCTCAACTATATTGACTGTCGCATTCCTATGTCGCAGTGAGAGGATCAACGTTTTCACATTGGGGTGAATGCACGTCACGTCCTTCGTGCAAATAAGGACCAAATTCTGCCCTTCTAATTTCTGGCTTCTCACGAGGTGCTTCCGAAGCATAAATTGCGTGTCACAGGAAAGGCATTCTTCCGAAGCGTAGTCCCTCAGATAAGCGTTGCCGCTTGCGATAGTGACATTGAAGACGCTAGTGCACGAAAACACATCTAAAATGTCCTTCAACTGTCCTACTGAATTAAGCAGATTGTTCGTCCTCGTTGGATCAGCGCCTTCTGGTAGCATATACAGCTCCAAGGCACAGCGTCGGAAAGTGCCGAAAGCTCTGAACAAATCGTTATAAGTGCAAATTACGTGAAAAACTCGGCCCTCCAAACGTGCGATTGTCAAGTCCCTCTTCAACGTAGCGTAGAATATCTTGATATCTGTCCAAACAGAGATGGGAACATCAAGGTTATGAAGTAACTTGACCAAATGTTGGGAATACGTGTCCATACACCCAACAGATATTTCAACGTCCACTGGCTTGTTTGCTGCGAAAACACCGATCAGCTGAGGAAGAATGTCAGACGCCAGCAAGTCTTCCATGGAACCAAATGTCTGAGGGCATGTTGTTATGCGTAGTAGGCATACAATCACGATTGGTGCGAGGAGCATGGTCGAGTTGGGAGGTTAGTGCTGAAACAGAGTCCGTGGTAACTCAGCAAAGCTCCTACCAGTCCGGTACTCTACGTGCATATACCTGATTGTCTCTCTCGGAGCGATATCTTTTCTACATTCGCGAATGCAAGACCACCGGTCGATTTTAATCTTCAAAGTGACAGGCGCTCTGACTTGCACCATGCAGTTAAAGAGCGATATCCACCTCAACTAGTGCGAGTATCTTGATACGCAAAATAAGGTTCGCAATCAGCTGATGAGCATAGATAGGAAGAAAGCAAACGGCAAGAAGCAAACGATAATTTTGCAGAGTGGTGAAAGCATCGGCTCTTTGGACGCATTATCGTTTGTATAGAGGCACATGGGTATCAAAGTTGGCACGCGGTGTCGAGCACGCTGCTCTTTTTTTTCTTTTTTTTTTTCTTCTAGGCTTACAGAATCTCATACACGACTTGATGGATTAGTTGCCTTTTATCTGTTCGGTCACCATCAGCACGATCCGTTTATTGCGAATGTTATGCCGTATTGTGTAACCCGTACAGACCATTGGTCCGATGGTGTCTGTTGACTATTTTGAATCATTGGTATTGTTGGATATCTATGTTTATTTTTACAAAAATGCACAATAGGTGGCGGTTACATAATAGTTTGTTTTAGTGAATACAGAGGGAGCTATGCGGCGATACCTAACATATGCCCCTAGAAGATAATCGAGCTTGTCGTCTTTTTTTTTGTAACAAAACAGGCATATGCACGCACACACAAGACGACCAGCGATGATTTCGGTCAGTTCACTTCTGGAAAAAGGTCGGGTGAAATGTTCATTTGTGGTTGGTCGTGGAAGGGCTTTAAAGATTGTACGTGGACGCCCTTAGTAGTGGGATTGGCCTGGTTTGTAGTTGGCTTCGATATTTCGTAGCAAACAGTCCCAATAGGTCTCAGTACCTTGTATGGGCCTTTAAAGATTGGTGTCAACTTGTGATAGGAAGCTTGAGGCCAATCATAGAGGACAAGGTCGCCGGTACTGAACTTTCTGTCAACACGGCGTGCGTCGAACCTTGCTTTGCTTGCGTTGTGTGCTTTCTCCAAATTGACTGATGCGGTTGCACGGGCAACTTGTAACAGGTCGAGTTGGTTTTCACGTGTTTCATCTGAAGTCAGAGTTCCAACAGAAAGCTCTTGTGGAAGTCGCGGTTGGTAGCCGTGAAGTAAGTAAAAGGGAGAAAGGCCAGTAGAGCTCTGAACTGCAGTGTTGATGGCTAAGAGCGCGCGAGGGAGAGCTTTGTCCCATGCCTTTGGGTTGGAATAGGAGAGTTTCTTGAGCATTGTTACGAGTGTGGCATTGGCCCTTTCCACTAGTCCATTGGCTTGTGGCGTATATGATGGTGATAAACGGTGCTGAATGCCTACTTATTGAAGAACTGCTCAGCTGAGCGTGAAACAAAAGCAGGTCCATTGTCTGATATGTAGACACATGGAGGTCCGAAACATAGTATGATGTCCTCCTCGATTATGTCGATTACGGATGCTGAAGAAAGAGAGCACGTGGCTCGTGCGAGCAAATATCTCGTAGCGTGATCAATTTGCACAAAAAGGTGGGTATTCCCGGCGTCAGTCTTCAGCAAGGAAACGATGTGATCACCGGACACAGATTCCCACGGTGTGTGCGGAATGGGAAGAACTCCAAGTTTACCGCTAGCGAGTGTCGTTCGCCGGTTTGGCACACGGTTTGGCACGGTTTTTGGCACGGTTCGTTTGGCACGGTTTTCGCACAGATCGCACCCACGGGTGCACGCACGAACATCTTGTCTTACACTGGACTACCAGTACCTGGAACGCACTCTTTCTAACATTTTTGCGTCGCTGAGGTGGCCAGCGTCGTCGTGGCAAAGTCGTAGGACTGTTGAGCGTGTGGTGAATCCGGCCACCACACATAGGTGGCACCAGGCAAAACCTGTGTCTAGGTCAGATGTTAGGCTCACGCGCTGTGGGAGGGGCCTTGGCTTGGACAGATCAAAAACCGTGAGCGCGTGTGAGCGAGATCAGAGCCTGGAGCGGCTGGCCTCGGATACGGTGCTTGGAACGACTGGCTTAGGAGAACATTCTCGGTGTAAAGATTATGTGAGTTATTAAATATCACGTTTCTTCCTGTATTTTGACTTTGTCTCTGTGCCTCGCTTTCCACGGGAGTCGAATGGACGGGCTTTGCCCCCGAGAGTGGGAATAGGCTCCCACAAGCGTAATGCAAATGGAACTACAATTTGCTCTTTCTTGTGCCCTTCGAGGTTTGTGACGTGAAGCAGCACTGATTCAGAGACGTTGAAAGAATCGTGCACTTGTCTCAAATGGTGAGTGTCAGGCTGTTTGCTCAGCTTTTCAAAAATCTGGCGACAGTATTCGTCTGCCTGCTGAGCGCAGATGAGTTCTGAGTCTTGAGAGACAATCACTGCAAGGCAGGCTGTCTGTGGTTGCGGGTAGCGGGACAGGTGATCTGCAATGACGTTTTCCTTTCCTACTCTGTGTACGGCAGTGAACTCAAACGCTGCAAGGTCTACGGTGTAGCGGGCAAACTCGCGGTTGCTTTTTGCTTTGTTGACAACGTAAGCCATCGTGAAGTTGTCAGTGATGAGTGTGAACTTGTGTCCGTGTAGATACAAACGAAACTTGTCTGTGACGGCCCAGTGAACTGCTGTACACTCGAGCTCGTTTATGTGGTACCTCTGTTCCGGGTCCTTGAGTGATCTGCTCGCGTACTCAATGACGCGTCTTGCGTTTCCCCCCTGTTGAAAAAAAGCCAAATAGGTTGTATGCGATCCTATGTATCCTATACAAATTGATGTAGGATCCTTTATGTCCTATTTTGTATCATGTGGGAAAGTTGTGGGATCCTACATGTCCTATATTAATCCACATATAGGTGAGTCATAGGATCCTACATGTCTCATATTAGGCTATGTAGGAGAGTTGTGGTGTCCTACTTGTCCCATATTCGGCAATATAGGAGAGTTGTAGGACACTACATTGCCTATATCCGGCTACGTAGCAGACTTGTAGGATCGCACAAGGCATCAAAAAGGAGCTATGGGAGATCTTACGTGACCTGTTTGGTTTCATGTGGGGAGGGCGTGGGGAATCATTTTGAGATATGGAAGTGATATATTAACACAGAAACAAACATTATTTGATTGCCCTCTAGATATGCCCTCTGATATATATATATATATATATATATATATAGAGAGAGAGAGAGAGAGAGAGAGAGATATAGATACTCATGGAACGATGCGGCAGCACCAGAGGACACGTGTTTCGCCGTGTTTGCGGCTCGTCGGCCCTGGGTAGCTGCGCATCGTTCCGAATTGGCAAACCAGGTGTCACTCAGCGAGCGATATACACCTGAGAGGGTGACTGAGCACTCCTCAATGTCACAGTGCAAGCCAGTGAATTGTAATGCAGGAAAATGGCTTTAATGGCTTTTTTTCTTGCATTATATATATATAAAAGTGAAATAATAAGACTTGGACTACAGATTACAGGAACGTTAACAAAAACAAATTTATTTAATGGACAATTTAACACATAGATTAAAAGAAAAAAAAAGGTCGACGTTTCGACAGTGGCACTGTCTTCGTCAGGACAACAAAGGCTTTTTGTCCTGACGAAGACAGTGCCACTGTCGAAGCGTCGACCTTTTTTTTTTCTTTTAATCTATGTGTTAAATTGCCATCGTAGAACGTGAAGAAAAACAATGTGCAAGTTTCCGGCGATGCAGAATCAAAAATAACAAAGACGGTTAAGAGCATCAGCTGTTTACTATATACATTAAAAACAAGACTTTCGTGCAGTAGGCTGCACTTCTTCAGGTTTGAGGACCTGTTACAAGTGGTGAAGCATATATCAAAAACCAGTCACATGGTACAAGAGAAAAGGGTAAGGGTGAAGAGAAATACAAACGCGATACAAATATCAACAAAAAAAATGAAAATGAAAAACAAAACGCAATCAGTAGGAGGTGGCTCGACAAGGTCAGACAGACATACAGACGAGTCGGAGTTGTACGTGGAGGAAACCAGTGAACAGCACATGAATAGGCACAGCAGCCAGTTGGCACAAAAGGCTTTAGAATGCGTACGGGGAATTAGGGCTCAAAGGCGAAGGATTGAGGACACACAGCACCTTGATGGCTAAGAGCTTCCAGACTCTGGGAAAGTAACGCGGAGTTGGTGTCTTACTGATTGTGTATCATCGTGTATGATGTGAAAAATGGCAGACAAGTGATAATACAATAAATAGACTCATAGTGTAAAGGACTGTAATGGACCGCCGTACACGTTGATGCCGTGCGGCTGTAACGTTGCAAATTTCGAAATGAAAAAGGATTCTCGATTTTTGCGTTTGATGTCATTAGCGTACCCGGATTCTAAAATGGTGATAAGTATATGCGTATGCAGATCATGTCCCGGAAGATTAAAATGTAGCGATACAGGTGACTGGCGTTTATTAACAATATCTGATTTATGGCCATAAAATCTTTCACGGATGGTGTTACGTGTTTCGCCTATGTATTGTTTATTGCACAATTTGCATGTAATGAGATAGCAAACATTGAATGAGTTACAGTGAAGAGACTGCCCAATAGAGAAAACGAAACCATTAACAGTGCTACAAGTGGAGGTACATGTTGCAATAAATAAGCAAGTTTGGCAGCGGTTGCTGTTGCAAGGAGCGCAACCGGGACTCTGTTGATTATTGCGAGAGGAAGTGAGTAAGTCGCGTATGTTACGTGATCTCCGAAATGTAATAGTCGGAGCATTAGGGAAAATATCTTTGAGATATTCATCGGCGTGGAGTATGTTTAAGTGGCGTTTGAACACAGATCCTACATTACGGAGTGTGCGGTTGTAAGGTGTAATGAAAGTACATTTATTATGACTTGATGCCTTATTGGCATGCCAATAAGGCATCAAGTCATAATAAATGTACTTTCATTACACCTTACAACCGCACACTAGGGAGTAGGGCAGGGACTTGCGGGCGCTTGGGGTTGACAAATGGTGTAGCCTAGCTGCGAGCAGGCTTCCGTGTAAGCCGGCTTGAGCCGATCAATAGAAACTTGGTCGTCCTTCCCGTTGATGCGGAGCATGAAGTGCTTCGGTGTACTGCTGATGACGGGGTAGGGTCCGTTGTAGGGCGGTTGAAGGGGCTTGCGTACGGCGTCGACACGCACAAAAACGTGCGTGCACGTGAGCAGGTCCCGATGAACGTAGACCCTAGCGCCAGAGGTGCGACGCGGGGACGTCGGACGCAGGTCGGCGAAAACGGCTCGCAGCCGAGAAACATAGTCTGTGGGGTCGGGAACGGTGCTGGCGGACGCAGGCGCGAAGAACTCGCCAGGAAGGCGAAGGGTCGTGCCGTACACTAGCTGCGCGGTAGTGCAGCCCAAGTCAGACTTGAAAACCGACAGCAGGCCGAGCAGGATAACTGGTAAGGCTTCAGTCCAGGCTGAAGAGTTGGAGTGGGCTCGCAAGGCGGCTTTAAGGTGACGATGAAACCGCTCCACCAGGCCGTTAGACGCGGGGTGGTAGGCGGTGGTGCGAGTGCGGTGGGTGCCAAGGAGCGCAGTGAGGGTGGCAAAGATGGACGATTCAATTTGCCGTCCCCGGTCGGTTGTCATGGTGAAGGGACCCCGAAACGGCACACCCACGTCGATACGAAGGCAGCGGCGACAGTGCTGGCGGTGATGTCGGGAATAGGTGCGGCCTCGGGCCATCTCGTGAATCTGTCAATGACAGTAAGCAGGTAGCGGTGCCCTTGCGAAGGCGGTAAAGGGCCCACGATGTCGACGTGTACCTTGTCAAAACGCTGATCTGGCGGAAGGAAACGTGCTACAGGTGCCGAAGTGTGGCGGTGTATTTTGGCCCGTTGGCAGTGCAGGCAGGAACGTGTCCACTGCTTGATCTGGGCGTGCATGCGAGGCCAGACGTATCGCGAGGCGATCAACTTCTGCGTTGCCCGTATGCCCGGATGAGACAACGCGTGGAGGGCGGTGAAAACTTGCCGGCGGAGAGCGACCGGTATGAAAGGTCGAGGGTTGCCAAGAGAGGTGTCACAAACGATAGTCAATGTGGCTCCTAGAAGCAGGAGGTCCTCAAAATGAGCGTCGAACTGGGATCCGCGCGGAGCGTGGCCAATTTTTCGGCTAAAGCCTGGTGATTGGCCAACCCTTCGAGGGAGAAACGGTTGTCGGGGACAAGACGCCGGTCTCGTGACAAGGCGTTGATACGACTGAGCGTATCCGCTACAGTATTGTCCGTGCTGCTGATGTATCGGATGTCAGTTGAGAATTCAGAAATGAATGAGAGTTGGCGGACTCTCATTCATTACTCACCATCACACGGTGATAGGTGAGCCCTATCACCGTGTGATGGAACGTCCTGCCCGGGAGGGATGCTCGGAGGTGCTGGTTGAGATTCCATTGAATATCACGTCCGGGTCACCAAATGAAGGAAACAGGCGGGACAACCTTCATGTTGCGTGATATTCAAGAAAGTGATTTATTCGAGAGGAGATCGTGCCGGAGACGGCTCGGCGCGAGAGAATAGCGATGGCGCTGTATGGCGATGGCGCTGGAACCGCTACAATGCCATGTTTCGTGCACCTTTTGCTGTGTATTCTTCCTAGCGTGTGGGTTCCTATAACTTTATACGCTCAGTGCGATTATTACCCTATTGTTACCTATTTCCTTATCTTCCATCTGTAATGTTGTACTCTTACCCTGTTGGTTAACCTGTACATCACTTAACATCAGGTTGATATTATGTGTGATGCTTCAGCGGCCCTGCTACAGGGTAACGATGTTCTAAAGATACAGATCTTCCTTTTTTGGTTATTAGTTCATAATAACTCAGCTTGGGTCATGCATATTTTCCCCGAGTGTGGAAGGAATATGTACAGAATGTAAATAATTGCGGATATTATAACTCAACGTGCATTGTTTTCACCCTGTTCAGGTAATGCCTTACTGACACCCTTGCTGTAGCTCCATGTTGCTTAATTGATCTTACTGCTAACAAACAAAACCATTGTCTTTGGACCTCAAGTAACAGCATATATGGGAAGTCTGGTTAACCTGTGCACGAGTTTTGGCATATTTTAGGTGATACATAATGTATTATCCCTTGTTAAACCTAGCCTTCTAACTCGCTTTATTGTTTCAGATGCCTACAAGAAATATATCTTAGAGCTATCATCTAGCATGATCTGTAAAGGTGTTGAAGACGCTGTGCATCAGGCAAGAGTGTGATTGTTCAACCGACATGTCAGAGGGATGATGAACGATATCAATAAAAAAAATAGAAGCTGCATGATTGGTTATTTCCTAATATACACAGCACGATAGGGTGCACAAATTATACAGGATCACCACGACAGACTTGGACCTATTTGCATGTAGGACCCAACGTAGGTCTCACAATCAAATAGGATCCTGCTTATATGTAGGATCGCCTTTGCATGTAGGACCCACAATTACACAGGGTCCTATTTGTATGTAGGTTCCTTCATCATGTAGGACCTGGTGTCATAATACCATATGGAGTCAAGTAGGAATTTCCAACAGGGCCTGGGTTTGGGACAAGCAAGCTCCGAGTCGTTTGTGTGAAGCGTCTTTCTCGACAAAAGTTGGGCATCCTTGCTTGAAGAATGCAAGCGACGGCGGCGATGTGATCATTGCCTTGAGTGTGTCGAAGGCACTTTGTTGTTTTGTGTCAAGGACGATCTGAGGCTGTGTAGTCAAGTCATCGCTTTCGTTTGTTTTGCGGCCTTTCGTTTTGAGAAGCTCAGTGAGGGGCTTGGCGATTGTTGCGAAGTGTTCGATGTGCTTTCGGAATGTGTTGGCGAATCCCAGAAAACTTCGTAGTTCAGGAAGAAATGTCAGTGTTGAGTAACGACTGACCGCTGCGGCACGCTCTGAGTCTGGAAGAATGCCCTCGGGCGTGATGACCCTTCCTAGCAGGTTTATGGTTGACGATGCAAATATACATTTGCCTGGTGAGAGGGTGAAACCCATGGTACGAGTAGCGAGGAAAATCTCACGGAGGCAGTGGATGTGCTGTTCGAAACTGTCGTGCACACAGGCGATGTCGTCTACATAGGTTACAACTCCTAACTTGCGGAGGTGTGCATAAGCCATTTGTATAGCTCTCGTCATAGTTGGTTGACCGTTCTTTAATCCGAAAGGCATTCGTAAGAATTCATCATGATGGTCCTGTGTGACGAAGGCGGTTTTGTGCACATCTTCTTCTTTGACTTTGATAGTGAAGAAGGCACTTTTGATGTCCATGTTAGACATAAAGCGGCATCCAGCGATTGTTGAGAGTACGTCATCCATGCAGTCCACGGGCTGTGGGTCAGCAATGGTGATTGGACTTATTGTGCGGGAGTAGTCAACAACTAGACGTTTCGGAGTGGTTTCGTGAAATGGTTGTTCTACGATGAAGGCTGGTGATGCATAAGCAGATGTCGAAGGACGACAGATGCCTTGCTGTCTCCAGGCGTTGACTTGGTCAGAGGAGAATTGGCGGTCAGGTTGTGATAGGCGATACGGTTGGCATCGAACTGGTTGATCGTGGGAAAGGTTGATGTCCAGCTCGACATATGGACAGTAGCCTACGTTTGTCGTTAGTGAGAAAATGTCCGCAAATTCGTCGACTAGCGAACCTACTTGCTCCTCTTGTTCACTTGACAGAGACTTTGAAATGGAAACTTTGTTACGAATAGACATGTCCATATATGTAGTTTGCTCGATGTGTGAAGTCGGTTGTTGAAGTTATGGAACTAGCGTCATTGTCTGAATCCCAAATGACTTGATTTGAAATTAAACGTGCGGCTAGTACACGTATAGAAACGGTATATACGTGGGAAACGATCGACTAATGGAACTACCGTCATTCTCTGAATCCCAAATGCTTTGATTTGAAATTAAACGTGCGGCTAGTACACGTATAGAAAGGGTATCTACGTGGGAAATGATCGGCTTATTGTGTTAGCGTCACTCTCTGAATCCCAAATGCTTTGATTTGAAATTAAACGTGCGGCTAGTACACGTATAGAAACGGCATCAACGCGGGAAATGATCGACTAATGGAACTACCGTCACTCTCTGAATCCCAAATGATTTGATTTGAAATTAAACGTGCGGCTAGTACACGTATAGAAACGGTATATACGTGGGAAATGATCGACTTATGGAACTACCGTCATTCTCTGAATCCCAAATGCTTTGATTTCAAATTAAACGTGTGGCTAGTATACGTATAGAAACGGTGTCTACGTGGGAAATGATCGGCTTATGGTACTAGCGTCACTCTCGGAATCCCAAATGCTTCGATTTCAAATTAAATGTGCGGCTAGTACACGTATAGAAACGGTGTCTACGTGGGAAATGATCGGCTTATGGTACTAGCGTCACTCTCGGAATCCCAAATGCTTTGATTTCAAATTAAATGTGCGGCTAGTACACGTATAGAAACGGTGTCTACGTGGGAAATGATCGGCTTATGGTACTAGCGTCACTCTCGGAATCCCAAATGCTTTGATTTGAAATTAAATGTGCGGCTAGTACACGTATAGAAACGGTATCTACGTGGGAAATGATCGGCTTATGGTACTAGCGTCACTCTCTGAATCCCAAATGCTTTGATTTCAAATTAAATGAGCGGCTAGTACACGTATAGAAACGGTGTCTACGTGGGAAATGATCGGCTTATGGTACTAGCGTCACTCTCTGAATCCCAAATGCTTTGATTTCAAATTAAACGTGCGGCTAGTATACGTATAGAAACGGTGTCTACGTGGGAAATGATCGGCTTATGGTACTAGCGTCACTCTCGGAATCCCAAATGCTTTGATTTGAAATTAAATGTGCGGCTAGTACACGTATAGAAACGGTATCTACGTGGGAAATGATCGGCTTATGGTACTAGCGTCACTCTCTGAATCCCAAATGCTTTGATTTCAAATTAAATGTGCGGCTAGTACACGTATAGAAACGGTGTCTACGTGGGAAATGATCGACTTATGGAACTACCGTCATTCTCTGAATCCCAAATGCTTTGATTTCAAATTAAACGTGCGGCTAGTATACGTATAGAAACGGTGTCTACGTGGGAAATGATCGGCTTATGGTACTAGCGTCACTCTCGGAATCCCAAATGCTTTGATTTCAAATTAAATGTGCGGCTAGTACACGTATAGAAACGGTGTCTACGTGGGAAATGATCGGCTTATGGAACTAGCGTCACTCTCGGAATCCCAAATGCTTTGATTTCAAATTAAATGTGCGGCTAGTACACGTATAGAAACGGTGTCTACGTGGGAAATTATCGGCTTATGGTACTAGCGTCACTCTCGGAATCCCAAATGCTTTGATTTCAAATTAAATGTGCGGCTAGTACACGTATAGAAACGGTGTCTACGTGGGAAATGATCGGCTTATGGTACTAGCGTCACTCTCGGAATCCCAAATGCTTTGATTTCAAATTAAATGTGCGGCTAGTACACGTATAGAAACGGTGTCTACGTGGGAAATGATCGGCTTATGGTACTAGCGTCACTCTCGGAATCCCAAATGCTTTGATTTCAAATTAAATGTGCGGCTAGTACACGTATAGAAACGGTGTCTACGTGGGAAATGATCGGCTTATGGTACTAGCGTCACTCTCGGAATCCCAAATGCTTTGATTTCAAATTAAATGTGCGGCTAGTACACGTATAGAAACGGTGTCTACGTGGGAAATGATCGGCTTATGGTACTAGCGTCACTCTCGGAATCCCAAATGCTTTGATTTCAAATTAAATGTGCGGCTAGTACACGTATAGAAACGGTGTCTACGTGGGAAATGATCGGCTTATGGTACTAGCGTCACTCTCGGAATCCCAAATGCTTTGATTTCAAATTAAATGTGCGGCTAGTACACGTATAGAAACGGTGTCTACGTGGGAAATGATCGGCTTATGGTACTAGCGTCACTCTCGGAATCCCAAATGCTTTGATTTCAAATTAAATGTGCGGCTAGTACACGTATAGAAACGGTGTCTACGTGGGAAATGATCGGCTTATGGTACTAGCGTCACTCTCGGAATCCCAAATGCTTTGATTTCAAATTAAATGTGCGGCTAGTACACGTATAGAAACGGTGTCTACGTGGGAAATGATCGGCTTATGGTACTAGCGTCACTCTCGGAATCCCAAATGCTTTGATTTCAAATTAAATGTGCGGCTAGTACATGTATAGAAACGGTGTCTACGTGGGAAATGATCGGCTTATGGTACTAGCGTCACTCTCGGAATCCCAAATGCTTTGATTTCAAATTAAATGTGCGGCTAGTACACGTATAGAAACGGTGTCTACGTGGGAAATGATCGGCTTATGGTACTAGCGTCACTCTCGGAATCCCAAATGCTTTGATTTCAAATTAAATGTGCGGCTAGTACACGTATAGAAACGGTGTCTACGTGGGAAATGATCGGCTTATGGTACTAGCGTCACTCTCGGAATCCCAAATGCTTTGATTTCAAATTAAATGTGCGGCTAGTACACGTATAGAAACGGTGTCTACGTGGGAAATGATCGGCTTATGGTACTAGCGTCACTCTCGGAATCCCAAATGCTTTGATTTCAAATTAAATGTGCGGCTAGTACATGTATAGAAACGGTGTCTACGTGGGAAATGATCGGCTTATGGTACTAGCGTCACTCTCGGAATCCCAAATGCTTTGATTTCAAATTAAATGAGCGGCTAGTACACGTATAGAAACGGTGTCTACGTGGGAAATGATCGGCTTATGGTACTAGCGTCACTCTCTGAATCCCAAATGCTTTGATTTCAAATTAAACGTGCGGCTAGTATACGTATAGAAACGGTGTCTACGTGGGAAATGATCGGCTTATGGTACTAGCGTCACTCTCGGAATCCCAAATGCTTTGATTTGAAATTAAATGTGCGGCTAGTACACGTATAGAAACGGTATCTACGTGGGAAATGATCGGCTTATGGTACTAGCGTCACTCTCTGAATCCCAAATGCTTTGATTTCAAATTAAATGTGCGGCTAGTACACGTATAGAAACGGTGTCTACGTGGGAAATGATCGACTTATGGAACTACCGTCATTCTCTGAATCCCAAATGCTTTGATTTCAAATTAAACGTGCGGCTAGTATACGTATAGAAACGGTGTCTACGTGGGAAATGATCGGCTTATGGTACTAGCGTCACTCTCGGAATCCCAAATGCTTTGATTTCAAATTAAATGTGCGGCTAGTACACGTATAGAAACGGTGTCTACGTGGGAAATGATCGGCTTATGGAACTAGCGTCACTCTCGGAATCCCAAATGCTTTGATTTCAAATTAAATGTGCGGCTAGTACACGTATAGAAACGGTGTCTACGTGGGAAATTATCGGCTTATGGTACTAGCGTCACTCTCGGAATCCCAAATGCTTTGATTTCAAATTAAATGTGCGGCTAGTACACGTATAGAAACGGTGTCTACGTGGGAAATGATCGGCTTATGGTACTAGCGTCACTCTCGGAATCCCAAATGCTTTGATTTCAAATTAAATGTGCGGCTAGTACACGTATAGAAACGGTGTCTACGTGGGAAATGATCGGCTTATGGTACTAGCGTCACTCTCGGAATCCCAAATGCTTTGATTTCAAATTAAATGTGCGGCTAGTACACGTATAGAAACGGTGTCTACGTGGGAAATGATCGGCTTATGGTACTAGCGTCACTCTCGGAATCCCAAATGCTTTGATTTCAAATTAAATGTGCGGCTAGTACACGTATAGAAACGGTGTCTACGTGGGAAATGATCGGCTTATGGTACTAGCGTCACTCTCGGAATCCCAAATGCTTTGATTTCAAATTAAATGTGCGGCTAGTACACGTATAGAAACGGTGTCTACGTGGGAAATGATCGGCTTATGGTACTAGCGTCACTCTCGGAATCCCAAATGCTTTGATTTCAAATTAAATGTGCGGCTAGTACACGTATAGAAACGGTGTCTACGTGGGAAATGATCGGCTTATGGTACTAGCGTCACTCTCGGAATCCCAAATGCTTTGATTTCAAATTAAATGTGCGGCTAGTACACGTATAGAAACGGTGTCTACGTGGGAAATGATCGGCTTATGGTACTAGCGTCACTCTCGGAATCCCAAATGCTTTGATTTCAAATTAAATGTGCGGCTAGTACATGTATAGAAACGGTGTCTACGTGGGAAATGATCGGCTTATGGTACTAGCGTCACTCTCGGAATCCCAAATGCTTTGATTTCAAATTAAATGTGCGGCTAGTACACGTATAGAAACGGTGTCTACGTGGGAAATGATCGGCTTATGGTACTAGCGTCACTCTCGGAATCCCAAATGCTTTGATTTCAAATTAAATGTGCGGCTAGTACACGTATAGAAACGGTGTCTACGTGGGAAATGATCGGCTTATGGTACTAGCGTCACTCTCGGAATCCCAAATGCTTTGATTTCAAATTAAATGTGCGGCTAGTACACGTATAGAAACGGTGTCTACGTGGGAAATGATCGGCTTATGGTACTAGCGTCACTCTCGGAATCCCAAATGCTTTGATTTCAAATTAAATGTGCGGCTAGTACATGTATAGAAACGGTGTCTACGTGGGAAATGATCGGCTTATGGTACTAGCGTCACTCTCGGAATCCCAAATGCTTTGATTTCAAATTAAATGAGCGGCTAGTACACGTATAGAAACGGTGTCTACGTGGGAAATGATCGGCTTATGGTACTAGCGTCACTCTCTGAATCCCAAATGCTTTGATTTCAAATTAAACGTGCGGCTAGTATACGTATAGAAACGGTGTCTACGTGGGAAATGATCGGCTTATGGTACTAGCGTCACTCTCGGAATCCCAAATGCTTTGATTTGAAATTAAATGTGCGGCTAGTACACGTATAGAAACGGTATCTACGTGGGAAATGATCGGCTTATGGTACTAGCGTCACTCTCTGAATCCCAAATGCTTTGATTTCAAATTAAATGTGCGGCTAGTACACGTATAGAAACGGTGTCTACGTGGGAAATGATCGACTTATGGAACTACCGTCATTCTCTGAATCCCAAATGCTTTGATTTCAAATTAAACGTGCGGCTAGTATACGTATAGAAACGGTGTCTACGTGGGAAATGATCGGCTTATGGTACTAGCGTCACTCTCGGAATCCCAAATGCTTTGATTTCAAATTAAATGTGCGGCTAGTACACGTATAGAAACGGTGTCTACGTGGGAAATGATCGGCTTATGGAACTAGCGTCACTCTCGGAATCCCAAATGCTTTGATTTCAAATTAAATGTGCGGCTAGTACACGTATAGAAACGGTGTCTACGTGGGAAATTATCGGCTTATGGTACTAGCGTCACTCTCGGAATCCCAAATGCTTTGATTTCAAATTAAATGTGCGGCTAGTACACGTATAGAAACGGTGTCTACGTGGGAAATGATCGGCTTATGGTACTAGCGTCACTCTCGGAATCCCAAATGCTTTGATTTCAAATTAAATGTGCGGCTAGTACACGTATAGAAACGGTGTCTACGTGGGAAATGATCGGCTTATGGTACTAGCGTCACTCTCGGAATCCCAAATGCTTTGATTTCAAATTAAATGTGCGGCTAGTACACGTATAGAAACGGTGTCTACGTGGGAAATGATCGGCTTATGGTACTAGCGTCACTCTCGGAATCCCAAATGCTTTGATTTCAAATTAAATGTGCGGCTAGTACACGTATAGAAACGGTGTCTACGTGGGAAATGATCGGCTTATGGTACTAGCGTCACTCTCGGAATCCCAAATGCTTTGATTTCAAATTAAATGTGCGGCTAGTACACGTATAGAAACGGTGTCTACGTGGGAAATGATCGGCTTATGGTACTAGCGTCACTCTCGGAATCCCAAATGCTTTGATTTCAAATTAAATGTGCGGCTAGTACACGTATAGAAACGGTGTCTACGTGGGAAATGATCGGCTTATGGTACTAGCGTCACTCTCGGAATCCCAAATGCTTTGATTTCAAATTAAATGTGCGGCTAGTACACGTATAGAAACGGTGTCTACGTGGGAAATGATCGGCTTATGGTACTAGCGTCACTCTCGGAATCCCAAATGCTTTGATTTCAAATTAAATGTGCGGCTAGTACACGTATAGAAACGGTGTCTACGTGGGAAATGATCGGCTTATGGTACTAGCGTCACTCTCGGAATCCCAAATGCTTTGATTTCAAATTAAATGTGCGGCTAGTACATGTATAGAAACGGTGTCTACGTGGGAAATGATCGGCTTATGGTACTAGCGTCACTCTCGGAATCCCAAATGCTTTGATTTCAAATTAAATGTGCGGCTAGTACACGTATAGAAACGGTGTCTACGTGGGAAATGATCGGCTTATGGTACTAGCGTCACTCTCGGAATCCCAAATGCTTTGATTTCAAATTAAATGTGCGGCTAGTACACGTATAGAAACGGTGTCTACGTGGGAAATGATCGGCTTATGGTACTAGCTGTTAGCGCTGCGCAGGTATGAGTAGACAGAGACCACAGCAAGAGTCGAACAAGGAACGACTTTACTCGTGAAGGAAAAGGGAAAAAGTAAAGGAAAAGCGTGTTACGCGAGACACGCAGTGTGCGCAAGATGAAAGTGAACAAACACGTGGGCATACGTCAGACGAACACGAAAACGAAACTAGACAACACATTGTGTAAATATATCTAACACCCTCCCTCAATGTGTCGTCGCAAAAACCCTTGTCGATGGTATCGGAGTCTAATGTTTATGAAGACCCAGACTCTCACAATGCCGGCGTGTCCTGTTCCCATTCAGAGCCTTGGTCATGATGTCCGCGTAATTTTCCGATGTTCTGATGTACTGGAGTTTCAATTGTCCGGTCTCGATCTTCTCACGGAGAAAGAAGTGTCGCAACTCTATATGCTTGTTGCGTTCGGATACCACTTGATTATTTCCGACCGCAATTGCACCCTGATTGTCAACGAAGAGGGTATGTGGCTCACCGATGAATTCACTCGCTCCCACTTCCTTCGTAAAATGTTGCAACCACAAGACCTCTTTAGTTGCGTGGCACATTGCGATATACTCCGCTTCGACTGTTGAGAGTGCGGTTGACGTCTGCTTTTTGCTACTCCAGGATACCGCTGCACCTGCTAGCGTAAAAACGTAGCCACTGAAAGAACGTCTGTCAACACAATCAGTCGCCCAGTCTGCGTCGCAGAAGGCTTGAATTTGCTTCCCAGTCTTTGAAAACGTTAACGCAACGTCTTTCGTTTGTTTGAGATAGCGTAGCATGTGCTTCAATCCGCTCCAATGCTGTTCGGTAGGCTTCACATTAAACTGACTCATATATGATGCCGCGAATGTCAAGTCAGGTCTCGTTCCTCCAGCTAAATAAAGTAGCCCTCCAATCGCTTGACGGTACTGGTGAGACAATGCATTCGCTGCCTCGTCGTCATCACACGCTTTCTTGTACTTCATTCCTGGATCTAGTGGTGACGAAGCTCCCCTCGCATCTTTCATGCCAAAGGTTTCCACGAGCTCCTCAGCATACTTCGTTTGGTCCAGGATCAGGCTTCCGTCTTCATTTCTTCTGATTCTCATAGATAGTATGTGGCTCGCTTCACCAAGGTCCTTTACTTCGAATGCACTTCGCAGTTTCTGCTTAAAGTCCTCAATTTTCCTTTCCGTCTTCGCTAGGATGAGTATGTCGTCCACATACACACCTATAATGAGGTCTTCACAAAAGTAAACGCAGGGATCTGCTTTTGACCTTGTCATGCCTTCGTTCTTTAGGAGTTCGTCCAATCTTATGTTCCACTCCCTCCCTGATTGACGGAGTCCATAAAGACTTTTCTTTAACAGGCAAACGTTGTCCTGGTCTTCTTTACACAAGATAGTGGGTTGCTCCATATATATGGTTTCCTTTAGAATTCCGTTGAGGTATGCTGCTGTAATGTCAACCTGATGTATTTTCCAATCTCTCTCAATTGCAACCGCAAGGAGTATCCGTATTGACTTCATCTTTATAACGGGTGAATAAGTTTCGTTGAAATCAATTCCTTGGACTTGAGAATAGCCACAAGCGACAAGTCGTGCTTTGTACCGTTGTAGATTCCCGTTCTCGTCATATTTCTTTCGAAATATCCACTTGCATTTGACAACTCCTTGATCGCGCGGTCTTGGGACAATTTCCCACGTACCGTTCCTCTCTAGATTTCCCAGTTCTTCATCTATGGCCTCCTGCCAATAATTGCCATCAGGCATCGACAATGCTTCTTCCAGAGTGATAGGATCTGGGATAGCGTCGGCTTGTGTGACCGTGTAACAGTAGTTTGGTCGTGGTTTGTTCGCTAGTCGTTGAGATCGTCTTGGTAGCTGTTCTACTTCGTCCTCCACTTGACCTGCTTCATCAACGAGCTCTTCGTCTCTGTTTGCACATTGGCATGCCACTTCTTGTTGCTCGGGTTCTCGTATAGGAGTCTCCTTTGGGGCCTCGTCTTCGTCGTTGACTTCAAGATTTACGACTACGATTCCGTCGTCGTTACATGACTCCGCAGTCACTGGCTCCGTGACTGTTTCGACAGTCTCGGGTTTGCAGGGAAATACGCCTTCGTCGAAAACAACATCACGGCTCAAGAAGAATTCATCATTCTTCATGTCCCACAGTTTGTATCCTTTGACACCTTCAGGATAACCTACAAGAATGCATTCGACCGCTTTGGGGTCCAACTTCGTCTTTCTACGTTGTCTCCGCTGTACTGCCCAAGCTCGACATCCATAGACTCTGAGGTAGTCTATTTTGGCCTCTCGGTTGAGCCATAGGGTTTCCGGCACTTGATGGTTGACGGCTTTTGAAGGACACTTGTTACGTATGTGCGCTGCTGTATCAAGCGCATCTGCCCAAAGTGTTTTAGTCAGGCCGGACTCAATCAACAGACATCTCGTCATGTCCATCAGCGTTTGGTTGTATCTCTCAGCTATACCGTTCTGTTGCGGTGTCCCAGGTACTGTCAACTGTCGTGTTATCCCGTATTTCGTCAGGTATTGTTTGAAGTCATCTCCAACATATTCGCCACCGTTGTCGCTTCGAAGGGTCTTGATGGTAGTGCTGTGAAGATTTTCTACCATCCGTCTATACTCATCAAACTTTTTAAGGACTTCGTTCTTCCTTTTCATGGGGTACACGACTGCGTATCTGGAATAATCATCAATAAAAGTTACGAAATACTTGGAACCTCCTTTCGAAGTTGGTGTCACACTCCCTACGTCTGAGTGGATCAGTTCTAACGGCGCTGTAGCTCTCACTGTGACGTCACTGCTCGGAAAACTACTTCTCCTGAGCTTGCCTTCCACACACGTCGAGCATCTTCCTTCATCGCTCCTGAAGCTTTCTGGACAGAGCTGGTATACGGCATCCAGGTGGAGATGGCCGAGTCGACGGTGCCACAGCGATGCATCTGCAGTACAACCACGTTTCGATAGCCTCGATGACGAGCACAACTCTTCTACTGTGTATAATCTTCCCGACCTTGTTGCCGATAAGATGGTCTCACCGTTGCTCCGTCGCACTTCTGCTTTTCCATTGTGGAATGTTACTTTGAAATTAAGTTCCTCAATTTTCCCTACAGATAAGATGTTGCCGTCTAGCTCGGGTACGTACAGCACGTTCTTGAGAGTTAAGAAATTCCCACCGTACTCTTCTTTTAGTTGGAATTTCACCTCGCCAAGTCCGAGGACTTTCATTACGTCTTGGTTCGCTGTGTGTACAGTAGATTCATATGGCTGGAACTCCACGAATTTCGTCCTATTTGATGTCATATGGTCTGTAGCTCCGCTGTCCATGTACCAAACAGCATGACTCCCAGATCTTGTATCTGACACCGATAATGATGCGTGAGTCACCTTTTTCGCTTGCCGTCGTCCTGTTGATTTCTGCGGTGTGGTGTCGTCATCAACCTCTTCACAGTGTTTGGCGATGTGTCCCAGTTTCCCGCAGGCGAAGCATCTCACACGTCGTCTTCCAACATCGTGTCTTACATTTTGAAAACTCTTCATTCCACGGCCTCGAGAGGACGATTTCCCTTCAGACATGTTGGACATGTTGTCGCCTACTGACTTGTACTGACTCTCAGCTTCCCGTTTGGTGAACAGAGCTCTTGCTGTACCATCACTCTCCGTCGTCTGCCCTTCATCTCGACGTTTCTTGCGTTTTTCTTCGACTAAGAGTCTTGCCTTTACTTCCTTAGCGGTGAGTGTGGCTTCGTCCTGCTCCAACTTGAGGATGAGGGCTTCGTAAGATTCCGGCAGTCCCATCAGCATGACAAGCGCAACCTCTTTATCAGTGAATCCGTATCCACCGTTAGTCAACTTGCGATGTAGGTCCATCAAGCGGCTCAGGTACTCCTTCATCGGTTCATCGTCTTTCTTCTGGACATTCACAAAATCTCGCAGGAGTTGTAGGACGTGCAGCAATCCGTATTTCGTGTGAATTTCCCGAAGGATTTCCCACGCTTCCTTCGCGGTTGTGCAAGTGCCAATGTCATCCAGATAACTGTCCTCTACTACAAGGAACAGGAAAGTGAGGGCCTTGTTATTGTGTTTCCTCTCCTCGTCTGTCATTTCTGAGCCGGAGTATCCAGGATCCACTGCTTCCCAGCAATTCTTTTGTACGAGTGCAGCTTTCGTCCTAATCGACCACGCATGGTAGTTCTCTGAATTCAGTTTCGTGATCTTGAATTCGTCGCTGAAAGCCATGACTGCTGAATCTTCTCTGGTTTGACTGTCGCCCCGTCTCGGTATGCGTCGCTCAGAATCGCTTTGTCGTCCCAGGCACTACTTCTGTGTTCCTGGCGTCTGGCTTTGCTAACGTCGCTTCGGGCTTCGGTCGCTATCTTCACTTGCGTCCTGGACTGCCCTCTTCACTTACGTCCTGAGCTGTCGTCTTCTCTTGCATCCTGACGTGTCGTCTTCACTTGCGCCCTGGGCCCATAACCTGTTAGCGCTGCGCAGGTATGAGTAGACAGAGACCACAGCAAGAGTCGAACAAGGAACGACTTTACTCGTGAAGGAAAAGGGAAAAAGTAAAGGAAAAGCGTGTTACGCGAGACACGCAGTGTGCGCAAGATGAAAGTGAACAAACACGTGGGCATACGTCAGACGAACACGAAAACGAAACTAGACAACACATTGTGTAAATATATCTAACACTAGCGTCACTCTCGGAATCCCAAATGCTTTGATTTCAAATTAAATGTGCGGCTAGTACACGTATAGAAACGGTGTCTACGTGGGAAATGATCGGCTTATGGTACTAGCGTCACTCTCGGAATCCCAAATGCTTTGATTTCAAATTAAATGTGCGGCTAGTACATGTATAGAAACGGTGTCTACGTGGGAAATGATCGGCTTATGGTACTAGCGTCACTCTCGGAATCCCAAATGCTTTGATTTCAAATTAAATGTGCGGCTAGTACACGTATAGAAACGGTGTCTACGTGGGAAATGATCGGCTTATGGTACTAGCGTCACTCTCGGAATCCCAAATGCTTTGATTTCAAATTAAATGTGCGGCTAGTACACGTATAGAAACGGTGTCTACGTGGGAAATGATCGGCTTATGGTACTAGCGTCACTCTCGGAATCCCAAATGCTTTGATTTGAAATTAAATGTGCGGCTAGTACACGTATAGAAACGGTATCTACGTGGGAAATGATCGGCTTATGGTACTAGCGTCACTCTCTGAATCCCAAATGCTTTGATTTCAAATTAAATGTGCGGCTAGTACACGTATAGAAACGGTGTCTACGTGGGAAATGATCGGCTTATGGTACTAGCGTCACTCTCGGAATCCCAAATGCTTTGATTTCAAATTAAGTGTGCGGCTAGTACACGTATAGAAACGGTATCTACGTGGGAAATGATCGGCTTATGGTACTAGCGTCACTCTCTGAATCCCAAATGCTTTGATTTCAAATTAAATGTGCGGCTAGTATACGTATAGAAACGGCATCAACGCGGGAAATGATCGACTAATGGAACTACCGTCACTCTCTGAATCCCAAATGATTTGATTTGAAATTAAATGTGCGGCTAGTACACGTATAGAAAGGGTATCTACGTGGGAAATGATCGGCTTATTGTGTTAGCGTCACTCTTTGAATCCCAAATGCTTTGATTTGAAATTAAACGTGCGACGAGTACACGTATAGAAACGGCATCAACGCGGGAAATGATCGACTAATGGAACTACCGTCACTCTCTGAATCCCAAATGATTTGATTTGAAATTAAACGTGCGGCTAGTACACGTATAGAAACGGTATATACGTGGGAAATGATCGACTTATGGAACTACCGTCATTCTCTGAATCCCAAATGCTTTGATTTCAAATTAAACGTGCGGATAGTATACGTATAGAAACGGTGTCTACGTGGGAAATGATCGGCTTATGGTACTAGCGTCACTCTCGGAATCCCAAATGCTTTGATTTCAAATTAAATGTGCGGCTAGTACACGTATAGAAACGGTGTCTACGTGGGAAATGATCGGCTTATGGTACTAGCGTCACTCTCTGAATCCCAAATGCTTTGATTTCAAATTAAATGTGCGGCTAGTATACGTATAGAAACGGCATCAACGCGGGAAATGATCGACTAATGGAACTACCGTCACTCTCTGAATCCCAAATGATTTGATTTGAAATTAAATGTGCGGCTAGTACACGTATAGAAAGGGTATCTACGTGGGAAATGATCGGCTTATTGTGTTAGCGTCACTCTCTGAATCCCAAATGCTTTGATTTGAAATTAAACGTGCGACGAGTACACGTATAGAAACGGCATCAACGCGGGAAATGATCGACTAATGGAACTACCGTCACTCTCTGAATCCCAAATGATTTGATTTGAAATTAAACGTGCGGCTAGTACACGTATAGAAACGGTATATACGTGGGAAATGATCGACTTATGGAACTACCGTCATTCTCTGAATCCCAAATACTTTGATTTCAAATTAAACGTGCGGCTAGTATACGTATAGAAACGGTGTCTACGTGGGAAATGATCGGCTTATGGTAGTAGCGTCACTCTCTGAATCCCAAATGCTTTGATTTCAAATTAAATGAGCGGCTAGTACACGTATAGAAACGGTATCTACGTGGGAAATGATCGGCTTATGGAACTACCGTCATTCTCTGAATCCCAAATGCTTTGATTTCAAATTAAATGAGCGGCTAGTACACGTATAGAAACGGTATCTACGTGGGAAATGATCGGTTTATGGTACTAGCGTCACTCTCTGAATCCCAAATGCTTTGATTTCAAATTAAATGTGCAGCTAGTACACGTATAGAAATGGTATCTACGTGGGAAATGATCGGCTTATGGTACTAGCGTCACTCTCTGAATCCCAAATGCTTTGATTTGAAATTAAACGTGCGGCTAGTACACGTATAGAAAGGGTATATACATGGGAAATGGTCGACTTATGGAACTAGCGTCATTCTCTGAATCCCAAATGCTTTGATTTGAAATTAAACGTGCAGTTAGTACACGTATAGAAACAGTATCTACGTGGGAAATGATCGACTTATTGATCTAGCGTCATTCTCTGAATCCCAAATGCTTTGATTTGAAATTAAACGTGCGACGAGTACACGTATAGAAACGGCATCAACGCGGGAAATGATCGACTAATGGAACTACCGTCACTCTCTGAATCCCAAATGATTTGATTTGAAATTAAACGTGCGGCTAGTACACGTATAGAAACGGTATATACGTGGGAAATGATCGACTTATGGAACTACCGTCATTCTCTGAATCCCAAATGCTTTGATTTGAAATTAAACGTGCGGCTAGTACACGTATAGAAAGGGTATCTACGTGGGAAATGATCGGCTTATTGTGTTAGCGTCACTCTCTGAATCCCAAATGCTTTGATTTGAAATTAAACGTGCGGCTAGTACACGTATAGAAACGGCATCAACGCGGGAAATGATCGACTAATGGAACTACCGTCACTCTCTGAATCCCAAATGATTTGATTTGAAATTAAACGTGCGGTAGTACACGTATAGAAACGGTATATACGTGGGAAATGATCGACTTATGGAACTACCGTCATTCTCTGAATCCCAAATGCTTTGATTTCAAATTAAACGTGCGGCTAGTATACGTATAGAAACGGTGTCTACGTGGGAAATGATCGGCTTATGGTACTAGCGTCACTCTCGGAATCCCAAATGCTTTGATTTCAAATTAAATGTGCGGCTAGTACACGTATAGAAACGGTGTCTACGTGGGAAATGATCGGCTTATGGTACTAGCGTCACTCTCGGAATCCCAAATGCTTTGATTTCAAATTAAATGTGCGGCTAGTACACGTATAGAAACGGTGTCTACGTGGGAAATGATCGGCTTATGGTACTAGCGTCACACTCTGAATCCCAAATGCTTTGATTTCAAATTAAATGAGCGGCTAGTACACGTATAGAAACGGTGTCTACGTGGGAAATGATCGGCTTATGGTACTAGCGTCACTCTCTGAATCCCAAATGCTTTGATTTCAAATTAAATGTGCGGCTAGTACACGTATAGAAACGGTATCTACGTGGGAAATGATCGGCTTATGGTACTAGCGTCACTCTCTGAATCCCAAATGCTTTGATTTCAAATTAAATGTGCGGCTAGTACACGTATAGAAACGGTGTCTACGTGGGAAATGATCGACTTATGGAACTACCGTCATTCTCTGAATCCCAAATGCTTTGATTTCAAATTAAACGTGCGGCTAGTATACGTATAGAAACGGTGTCTACGTGGGAAATGATCGGCTTATGGTACTAGCGTCACTCTCGGAATCCCAAATGCTTTGATTTCAAATTAAATGTGCGGCTAGTACACGTATAGAAACGGTGTCTACGTGGGAAATGATCGGCTTATGGTACTAGCGTCACTCTCGGAATCCCAAATGCTTTGATTTCAAATTAAATGTGCGGCTAGTACACGTATAGAAACGGTGTCTACGTGGGAAATGATCGGCTTATGGTACTAGCGTCACTCTCGGAATCCCAAATGCTTTGATTTGAAATTAAATGTGCGGCTAGTACACGTATAGAAACGGTATCTACGTGGGAAATGATCGGCTTATGGTACTAGCGTCACTCTCTGAATCCCAAATGCTTTGATTTCAAATTAAACGTGCGGCTAGTATACGTATAGAAACGGTGTCTACGTGGGAAATGATCGGCTTATGGTACTAGCGTCACTCTCGGAATCCCAAATGCTTTGATTTCATATTAAATGTGCGGCTAGTACACGTATAGAAACGGTGTCTACGTGGGAAATGATCGGCTTATGGTACTAGCGTCACTCTCGGAATCCCAAATGCTTTGATTTCAAATTAAATGCGCGGCTAGTACACGTATAGAAACGGTGTCTACGTGGGAAATTATCGGCTTATGGTACTAGCGTCACTCTCGGAATCCCAAATGCTTTGATTTGAAATTAAATGTGCGGCTAGTACACGTATAGAAACGGTATCTACGTGGGAAATGATCGGCTTATGGAACTAGCGTCACTCTCTGAATCCCAAATGCTTTGATTTCAAATTAAATGTGCGGCTAGTACACGTATAGAAACGGTGTCTACGTGGGAAATGATCGGCTTATGGTACTAGCGTCACTCTCGGAATCCCAAATGCTTTGATTTCAAATTAAATGTGCGGCTAGTACACGTATAGAAACGGTATCTACGTGGGAAATGATCGGCTTATGGTACTAGCGTCACTCTCTGAATCCCAAATGCTTTGATTTCAAATTAAATGTGCGGCTAGTATACGTATAGAAACGGCATCAACGCGGGAAATGATCGACTAATGGAACTACCGTCACTCTCTGAATCCCAAATGATTTGATTTGAAATTAAATGTGCGGCTAGTACACGTATAGAAAGGGTATCTACGTGGGAAATGATCGGCTTATTGTGTTAGCGTCACTCTTTGAATCCCAAATGCTTTGATTTGAAATTAAACGTGCGACGAGTACACGTATAGAAACGGCATCAACGCGGGAAATGATCGACTAATGGAACTACCGTCACTCTCTGAATCCCAAATGATTTGATTTGAAATTAAACGTGCGGCTAGTACACGTATAGAAACGGTATATACGTGGGAAATGATCGACTTATGGAACTACCGTCATTCTCTGAATCCCAAATGCTTTGATTTCAAATTAAACGTGCGGCTAGTATACGTATAGAAACGGTGTCTACGTGGGAAATGATCGGCTTATGGTAGTAGCGTCACTCTCTGAATCCCAAATGCTTTGATTTCAAATTAAATGAGCGGCTAGTACACGTATAGAAACGGTATCTACGTGGGAAATGATCGGCTTATGGAACTACCGTCATTCTCTGAATCCCAAATGCTTTGATTTCAAATTAAATGAGCGGCTAGTACACGTATAGAAACGGTATCTACGTGGGAAATGATCGGCTTATGGTACTAGCGTCACTCTCTGAATCCCAAATGCTTTGATTTCAAATTAAATGTGCAGCTAGTACACGTATAGAAATGGTATCTACGTGGGAAATGATCGGCTTATGGTACTAGCGTCACTCTCTGAATCCCAAATGCTTTGATTTGAAATTAAACGTGCGGCTAGTACACGTATAGAAAGGGTACATACATGGGAAATGGTCGACTTATGGAACTAGCGTCATTCTCTGAATCCCAAATGCTTTGATTTGAAATTAAACGTGCAGTTAGTACACGTATAGAAACAGTATCTACGTGGGAAATGATCGACTTATTGATCTAGCGTCATTCTCTGAATCCCAAATGGTTTGATTTGAAATTAAATGTGCGGCTAGTACACGTATAGAAACGGTGTCTACGTGGGAAATGATCGGCTTATGGTACTAGCGTCACTCTCGGAATCCCAAATGCTTTGATTTGAAATTAAATGTGCGGCTAGTACACGTATAGAAACGGTATCTACGTGGGAAATGATCGGCTTATGGTACTAGCGTCACTCTCTGAATCCCAAATGCTTTGATTTCAAATTAAATGTGCGGCTAGTACACGTATAGAAAGGGTATCTACGTGGGAAATGATCGGCTTATTGTGTTAGCGTCACTCTCTGAATCCCAAATGCTTTGATTTGAAATTAAACGTGCGACGAGTACACGTATAGAAACGGCATCAACGCGGGAAATGATCGGCTAATGGAACTACCGTCACTCTCTGAATCCCAAATGATTTGATTTGAAATTAAACGTGCGGCTAGTACACGTATAGAAACGGTAAATACGTGGGAAATGATCGACTTATGGAACTACCGTCATTCTCTGAATCCCAAATGCTTTGATTTCAAATTAAACGTGCGGCTAGTATACGTATAGAAACGGTGTCTACGTGGGAAATGATCGGCTTATGGTACTAGCGTCACTCTCGGAATCCCAAATGCTTTGATTTCAAATTAAATGTGCGGCTAGTACACGTATAGAAACGGTATCTACGTGGGAAATGATCGGCTTATGGTACTAGCGTCACTCTCTGAATCCCAAATGCTTTGATTTGAAATTAAATGTGCGGCTAGTACACGTATAGAAACGGTATCTACGTGGGAAATGATCGGTTTATGGTACTAGCGTCGCTCTCTGAATACCAAATGCTTTGATTTCAAATTAAATGAGCGGCTAGTACACGTATAGAAACGGTATCTACGTGGGAAATGATCGGCTTATGGTACTAGCGTCACTCTCTGAATCCCAAATGCTTTGATTTCAAATTAAATGTGCGGCTAGTACACGTATAGAAATGGTATCTACGTGGGAAATGATCGGCTTATGGTACTAGCGTCACTCTCTGAATCCCAAATGCTTTGATTTGAAATTAAACGTGCGGCTAGTACACGTATAGAAAGGGTATATACATGGGAAATGGTCGACTTATGGAACTAGCGTCATTCTCTGAATCCCAAATGCTTTGATTTGAAATTAAACGTGCAGTTAGTACACGTATAGAAACAGTATCTACGTGGGAAATGATCGACTTATTGATCTAGCGTCATTCTCTGAATCCCAAATGGTTTGATTTGAAATTAAACGTGCGGCTAGTACACGTATAGAAAGGGTATCTACGTGGGAAATGATCGACTTATTGATCTAGCGTCATTCTCTGAATCCCAAATGCTTTGCTTTGAAATTAAACGTGCGGCTAGTACACATATAGAAACGGCATCAACGCGGGAAATGATCGACTTATGGAACTACCGTCACTCTCTGAATCCCAAATGCTTTGATTTGAAATTAAATGTGCGGCTAGTACACGTATAGAAAGGGTATCTACGTGGGAAATGATCGGCTTATTGTGTTAGCGTCACTCTCTGAATCCCAAATGCTTTGATTTGAAATTAAACGTGCGACGAGTACACGTATAGAAACGGCATCAACGCGGGAAATGATCGACTAATGGAACTACCGTCACTCTCTGAATCCCAAATGATTTGATTTGAAATTAAACGTGCGGCTAGTACACGTATAGAAACGGTATATACGTGGGAAATGATCGACTTATGGAACTACCGTCATTCTCTGAATCCCAAATGCTTTGATTTCAAATTAAACGTGCGGCTAGTATACGTATAGAAACGGTATCTACGTGGGAAATGATCGGCTTATGGTACTAGCGTCACTCTCTGAATACCAAATGCTTTGATTTGAAATTAAATGTGCGGCTAGTACACGTATAGAAACGGTATCTACGTGGGAAATGATCGGCTTATGGTACTAGCGTCACTCTCTGAATCCCAAATGCTTTGATTTCAAATTAAACGTGCGGCTAGTATACGTATAGAAACGGTGTCTACGTGGGAAATGATCGGCTTATGGTACTAGCGTCACTCTCTGAATACCAAATGCTTTGATTTGAAATTAAATGTGCGGCTAGTATACGTATAGAAACGGTATCTACGTGGGAAATGATCGGCTTATGGTACTAGCGTCACTCTCTGAATCCCAAATGCTTTGATTTCAAATTAAACGTGCGGCTAGTATACGTATAGAAACGGTGTCTACGTGGGAAATGATCGGCTTATGGTACTAGCGTCACTCTCTGAATACCAAATGCTTTGATTTCAAATTAAACGTGCGGCTAGTATACGTATAGAAACGGTGTCTACGTGGGAAATGATCGGCTTATGGTACTAGCGTCACTCTCTGAATCCCAAATGCTTTGATTTCAACTTAAACGTGCGGCTAGTATACGTATAGAAACGGTGTCTACGTGGGAAATGATCGGCTTATGGTACTAGCGTCACTCTCTGAATCCCAAATGCTTTGATTTCAAATTAAACGTGCGGCTAGTATACGTATAGAAACGGTGTCTACGTGGGAAATGATCGGCTTATGGTACTAGCGTCACTCTCTGAATCCCAAATGCTTTGATTTCAAATTAAACGTGCGGCTAGTATACGTATAGAAACGGTATCTACGTGGGAAATGATCGGCTTATGGTACTAGCGTCACTCTCTGAATCCCAAATGCTTTGATTTCAAATTAAACGTGCGGCTAGTATACGTATAGAAACGGTATCTACGTGGGAAATGATCGGCTTATGGTACTAGCGTCACTCTCTGAATACCAAATGCTTTGATTTGAAATTAAATGTGCGGCTAGTACACGTATAGAAACGGTATCTACGTGGGAAATGATCGGCCTATGGTACTAGCGTCACTCTCTGAATCCCAAATGCTTTGATTTCAAATTAAATGTGCGGCTAGTACACGTATAGAAATGGTATCTACGTGGGAAGTGATCGGCTTATGGTACTAGCGTCACTCTCTGAATCCCAAATGCTTTGATTTCAAATTAAACGTGCGGCTACTACACGTATAGAAAGGGTATATACATGGGAAATGGTCGACTTATGGAACTAGCGTCATTCTCTGAATCCCAAATGCTTTGATTTGAAATTAAACGTGCAGTTAGTACACGTATAGAAACAGTATCTACGTGGGAAATGATCGACTTATTGATCTAGCGTCATTCTCTGAATCCCAAATGGTTTGATTTGAAATTAAACGTGCGGCTAGTACACGTATAGAAAGGGTATCTACGTGGGAAATGATCGACTTATTGATCTAGCGTCATTCTCTGAATCCCAAATGCTTTGCTTTGAAATTAAACGTGCGGCTAGTACACATATAGAAACGGCATCAACGCGGGAAATGATCGACTTATGGAACTACCGTCACTCTCTGAATCCCAAATGCTTTGATTTGAAATTAAACGTGCGGCTAGTACACGTATAGAAAGGGTATACACATGGGAAATGGTCGACTTATGGAACTAGCGTCATTCTCTGAATCCCAAATGCTTTGATTTCAAATTAAACGTGCGGCTAGTACACGTATAGAAACGGTATCTACATGGGAAATGATCGACTTATTGATCTAGCGTCATTCTCTGAATCCCAAATGCTTTGATTTGAAATTAAACGTGCAGCTAGTACACGTATAGAAACGGTATCTACGTGGGAAATGATCGACTTATTGATCTAGCGTCATTCTCTGAATCCCAAATGGTTTGATTTGAAATTAAACGTGCGGCTAGTACACATATACAAACAGTATCTACGTGGGAAATGATTGACTTATGGAACTAGCGTTATTCTCTGAATCCCAAATGCTTTGATTTCAAATTGAACGTGCGGCTAGTACACGTATAGAAAGGGTATCTATGTGGGAAATGATCGACTTATTGATCTAGCGTCATTCTCTGAATCCCAAATGCTTTGATTTGAAATTAAACGTGCAGCTAGTACACGTATAGAAACGGTATCGACGTGGGAAATGATCGACTTATTGATCTAGCGTCATTCTCTGAATCCCAAATGGTTTGATTTGAAATTAAACGTGCGGCTAGTACACGTATACAAACAATATCTACGTGTGAAATGATTGACTTATGGAACTAGCGTTATTCTCTGAATCCCAAATGCTTTGATTTCAAATTAAACGTGCGGCTAGTACACGTATAGAAACGGTATATACGTGGGAAATGATCGACTTATGGAACTACCGTCATTCTCTGAATCCCAAATGCTTTGATTTGAAATTAAACGTGCAGCTAGTACACGTATAGAAACGGTATCTACGTGGGAAATGATCGACTTATTGATCTAGCGTCATTCTCTGAATCCCAAATGGTTTGATTTGAAATTAAACGTGCGGCTAGTACACGTATAGAAACGGTATATACGTGGGAAATGATCGACTTATGGAACTACCGTCATTCTCTGAATCCCAAATGCTTTGATTTCAAATTAAACGTGCGGCTAGTATACGTATAGAAACGGTGTCTACGTGGGAAATGATCGGCTTATGGTACTAGCGTCACTCTCGGAATCCAAAATGCTTTGATTTCAAATTAAATGTGCGGCTAGTACACGTATAGAAACGGTATCTACGTGGGAAATGATCGGCTTATGGTACTAGCGTCACTCTCTGAATCCCAAATGCTTTGATTTGAAATTAAATGTGCGGCTAGTACACGTATAGAAACGGTATCTACGTGGGAAATGATCGGCTTATGGTACTAGCGTCACTCTCTGAATCCCAAATGCTTTGATTTCAAATTAAATGTGCGGCTAGTACACGTATAGAAACGGTATCTATGTGGGAAATGATCGGCTTATGGTACTAGCGTCACTCTCTGAATCCCAAATGCTTTGATTTGAAATTAAACGTGCAGCTAGTACACGTATAGAAACAGTATCTACGTGGGAAATGATCGACTTATTGATCTAGCGTCATTCTCTGAATCCCAAATGGTTTGATTTGAAATTAAACGTGCGGCTAGTACACGTATAGAAACGGTATCTACGTGGGAAATGATCGGCTTATGGTACTAGCGTCACTCTCTGAATCCCAAATGCTTTGATTTCAAATTAAATGTGCGGCTAGTACACGTATAGAAACGGTATCTATGTGGGAAATGATCGGCTGATGGTACTAGCGTCACTCTCTGAATCCCAAATGCTTTGATTTGAAATTAAACGTGCAGCTAGTACACGTATAGAAACAGTATCTACGTGGGAAATGATCGACTTATTGATCTAGCGTCATTCTCTGAATCCCAAATGGTTTGATTTGAAATTAAACGTGCGGCTAGTACACGTATAGAAACGGTATCTACGTGGGAAATGATCGACTTATTGATCTAGCGTCATTCTCTGAATCCCAAATGGTTTGATTTGAAATTAAACGTGCGGCTAGTACACGTATACAAACAATATCTACGTGGGAAATGATTGACTTATGGAACTAGCGTTATTCTCTGAATCCCAAATGCTATGATTTCAAATTAAACGTGCGGCTAGTACACGTATAGAAACGGTATATACGTGGGAAATGATCGACTTATGGAACTACCGTCATTCTCTGAATCCCAAATGCTTTTATTTGAAATTAAACGTGCAGCTAGTACACGTATAGAAACGGTATCTACGTGGGAAATGATCGACTTATTGATCTAGCGTCATTCTCTGAATCCCAAATGGTTTGATTTGAAATTAAACGTGCGGCTAGTACACGTATAGAAACGGTATACACGTGGGAAATGATCGACTTATGGAACTACCGTCATTCTCTGAATCCCAAATGCTTTGATTTCAAATTAAACGTGCGGCTAGTATACGTATAGAAACGGTGTCTACGTGGGAAATGATCGGCTTATGGTACTAGCGTCACTCTCGGAATCCCAAATGCTTTGATTTCAAATTAAATGTGCGGCTAGTACACGTATAGAAACGGTATCTACGTGGGAATGATCGGCTTATGGTACTAGCGTCACTCTCTGAATCCCAAATGCTTTGATTTCAAATTAAATGTGCGGCTAGTACACGTATAGAAATGGTATCTACGTGGGAAGTGATCGGCTTATGGTACTAGCGTCACTCTCTGAATCCCAAATGCTTTGATTTGAAATTAAACGTGCGGCTACTACACGTATAGAAAGGGTATATACATGGGAAATGGTCGACTTATGGAACTAGCGTCATTCTCTGAATCCCAAATGCTTTGATTTGAAATTAAACGTGCAGTTAGTACACGTATAGAAACAGTATCTACGTGGGAAATGATCGACTTATTGATCTAGCGTCATTCTCTGAATCCCAAATGGTTTGATTTGAAATTAAACGTGCGGCTAGTACACGTATAGAAAGGGTATCTACGTGGGAAATGATCGACTTAATGATCTAGCGTCATTCTCTGAATCCCAAATGCTTTGCTTTGAAATTAAACGTGCGGCTAGTACACATATAGAAACGGCATCAACGCGGGAAATGATCGACTTATGGAACTACCGTCACTCTCTGAATCCCAAATGCTTTGATTTGAAATTAAACGTGCAGCTAGTACACGTATAGAAAGGGTATACACATGGGAAATGGTCGACTTATGGAACTAGCGTCATTCTCTGAATCCCAAATGCTTTGATTTCAAATTAAACGTGCGGCTAGTACACGTATAGAAACGGTATCTACATGGGAAATGATCGACTTATTGATCTAGCGTCATTCTCTGAATCCCAAATGCTTTGATTTGAAATTAAACGTGCAGCTAGTACACGTATAGAAACGGTATCTACGTGGGAAATGATCGACTTATTGATCTAGCGTCATTCTCTGAATCCCAAATGGTTTGATTTGAAATTAAACGTGCGGCTAGTACACATATACAAACAGTATCTACGTGGGAAATGATTGACTTATGGAACTAGCGTTATTCTCTGAATCCCAAATGCTTTGATTTCAAATTGAACGTGCGGCTAGTACACGTATAGAAAGGGTATCTATGTGGGAAATGATCGACTTATTGATCTAGCGTCATTCTCTGAATCCCAAATGCTTTGATTTGAAATTAAACGTGCAGCTAGTACACGTATAGAAACGGTATCGACGTGGGAAATGATCGACTTATTGATCTAGCGTCATTCTCTGAATCCCAAATGGTTTGATTTGAAATTAAACGTGCGGCTAGTACACGTATACAAACAATATCTACGTGTGAAATGATTGACTTATGGAACTAGCGTTATTCTCTGAATCCCAAATGCTTTGATTTCAAATTAAACGTGCGGCTAGTACACGTATAGAAACGGTATATACGTGGGAAATGATCGACTTATGGAACTACCGTCATTCTCTGAATCCCAAATGCTTTGATTTGAAATTAAACGTGCAGCTAGTACACGTATAGAAACGGTATCTACGTGGGAAATGATCGACTTATTGATCTAGCGTCATTCTCTGAATCCCAAATGGTTTGATTTGAAATTAAACGTACGGCTAGTACACGTATAGAAACGGTATATACGTGGGAAATGATCGACTTATGGAACTACCGTCATTCTCTGAATCCCAAATGCTTTGATTTCAAATTAAACGTGCGGCTAGTATACGTATAGAAACGGTGTCTACGTGGGAAATGATCGGCTTATGGTACTAGCGTCACTCTCGGAATCCCAAATGCTTTGATTTCAAATTAAATGTGCGGCTAGTACACGTATAGAAACGGTATCTACGTGGGAAATGATCGGCTTATGGTACTAGCGTCACTCTCTGAATCCCAAATGCTTTGATTTGAAATTAAATGTGCGGCTAGTACACGTATAGAAACGGTATCTACGTGGGAAATGATCGGCTTATGGTACTAGCGTCACTCTCTGAATCCCAAATGCTTTGATTTCAAATTAAATGTGCGGCTAGTACACGTATAGAAACGGTATCTATGTGGGAAATGATCGGCTTATGGTACTAGCGTCACTCTCTGAATCCCAAATGCTTTGATTTGAAATTAAACGTGCAGCTAGTACACGTATAGAAACAGTATCTACGTGGGAAATGATCGACTTCTTGATCTAGCGTCATTCTCTGAATCCCAAATGGTTTGATTTGAAATTAAACGTGCGGCTAGTACACGTATAGAAACGGTATCTACGTGGGAAATGATCGGCTTATGGTACTAGCGTCACTCTCTGAATCCCAAATGCTTTGATTTCAAATTAAATGTGCGGCTAGTACACGTATAGAAACGGTATCTATGTGGGAAATGATCGGCTTATGGTACTAGCGTCACTCTCTGAATCCCAAATGCTTTGATTTGAAATTAAACGTGCAGCTAGTACACGTATAGAAACAGTATCTACGTGGGAAATGATCGACTTATTGATCTAGCGTCATTCTCTGAATCCCAAATGGTTTGATTTGAAATTAAACGTGCGGCTAGTACACGTATAGAAACGGTATCTACGTGGGAAATGATCGACTTATTGATCTAGCGTCATTCTCTGAATCCCAAATGGTTTGATTTGAAATTAAACGTGCGGCTAGTACACGTATACAAACAATATCTACGTGGGAAATGATTGACTTATGGAACTAGCGTTATTCTCTGAATCCCAAATGCTTTGATTTCAAATTAAACGTGCGGCTAGTACACGTATAGAAACGGTATATACGTGGGAAATGATCGGCTTATGGTACTAGCGTCACTCTCGGAATCCCAAATGCTTTGATTTCAAATTAAATGTGCGGCTAGTACACGTATAGAAACGGTATGTACGTGGGAATGATCGGCTTATGGTACTAGCGTCACTCTCTGAATCCCAAATGCTTTGATTTGAAATTAAATGTGCGGCTAGTACACGTATAGAAACGGTATCTACGTGGGAAATGATCGGCTTATGGTACTAGCGTCACTCTCTGAATCCCAAATGCTTTGATTTCAAATTAAATGTGCGGCTAGTACACGAATAGAAACGGTATCTATGTGGGAAATGATCGGCTTATGGTACTAGCGTCACTCTCTGAATCCCAAATGCTTTGATTTGAAATTAAACGTGCGGCTAGTACACGTATAGAAAGGGTATATACATGGGAAATGGTCGACTTATGGAACTAGCGTCATTCTCTGAATCCCAAATGGTTTGATTTGAAATTAAACGTGCGGCTAGTACACGTATAGAAAGGGTATCTACGTGGGAAATGATCGACTTATTGATCTAGCGTCATTCTCTAAATCCCAAATGATTTGATTTGAAATTAAACGTGCGGCTAGTACACGTATAGAAAAGGTATATACGTGGGAAATGATCGACTTATGGAACTACCGTCATTCTCTGAATCACAAATGCTTTGATTTCAAATTAAACGTGCGGCTAGTATACGTATAGAAACGGTGTCTACGTGGGAAATGATCGGCTTATGGTACTAGCGTCACTCTCGGAACCCCAAATGCTTTGATTTCAAATTAAATGTGCGGCTAGTACATGTATAGAAACGGTATCTACGTGGGAATGATCGGCTTATGGTACTAGCGTCACTCTCTGAATCCCAAATGCTTTGATTTGAAATTAAATGTGCGGCTAGTACACGTATAGAAACGGTATCTACGTGGGAAATGATCGGCTTATGGTACTAGCGTCACTCTCTGAATCCCAAATGCTTTGATTTCAAATTAAATGTGCGGCTAGTACACGAATAGAAACGGTATCTATGTGGGAAATGATCGGCTTATGGTACTAGCGTCACTCTCTGAATCCCAAATGCTTTGATTTGAAATTAAACGTGCGGCTAGTACACGTATAGAAAGGGTATATACATGGGAAATGGTCGACTTATGGAACTAGCGTCATTCTCTGAATCCCAAATGCTTTGATTTGAAATTAAACGTGCAGCTAGTACACGTATAGAAGCAGTATCTACGTGGGAAATGATCGACTTATTGATCTAGCGTCATTCTCTGAATCCCAAATGGTTTGATTTGAAATTAAACGTGCGGCTAGTACACGTATAGAAAGGGTATCTACGTGGGAAATGATCGACTTATTGATCTAGCGTCATTCTCTGAATCCCAAATGATTTGATTTGAAATTAAACGTGCGGCTAGTACACGTATAGAAACGGTATATACGTGGGAAATGATCGACTTATGGAACTACCGTCATTCTCTGAATCACAAATGCTTTGATTTCAAATTAAACGTGCGGCTAGTACACGTATAGAAACGGTATCTACGTGGGAAATGATCGACCTATTGATCTAGCGTCATTCTCTGAATCCCAAATGGTTTGATTTGAAATTAAACGTGCGGCTAGTACACGTATACAAACAGTATCTACGTGGGAAATGATTGACTTATGGAACTAGTGTTATTCTCTGAATCCCAAATACTTTGATTTCAAATTAAACGTGCGGCTAGTACACGTATAGAAAGGGTATCTACGTGGGAAATGATCGACTTATGGAACTAGCGTCATTCTCTGAATCCCAAATGCTTTGATTTCAAATTAAACGTGCATCTAGTACACGTATAGAAACGGTGTCTACGTGGGAAATGATCGACTTATTGATCTAGCGTCATTCTGTGAATCCCAAATGCTTTGATTTGAAATTAAACGTGCGGCTAGTACACGTATAGAAACGGTGTCTACATGGGAAGTGATCGACTTATGGATCTAGCGTCATTCTCTGAATCCCAAATGCTTTGATTTGGAATTAAATGTGCGGCTAGTACACGTATAGAAACGGTTTCTACGTGGGAAATGATCGACATATTGATCTAGCGTCATTCTCTGAATCCCAAATGCTTTGATTTGAAATT